>NW_026652279.1:104998411-105199935 GCF_009828535.3 Hylobates moloch | reverse complement strand
TTGCATTTCTCTGATGGCCAGTGATGATGAGCATTTCTTCATGTGTTTTTTGGCTGCATAAATGTCTTCTTTTGAGAAGTGTCTGTTCATGTTCTTTGCCCACTTTTTGATGGGGTTGTTTGTTTTTTTCTTGTAAATTGATGAGTTCATGTCCTTTGTAGGGACATGGATGAAACTGGAAAACATCATTCTCCGTAAACTATCGCAAGGACAAAAAACCAAACACTGCATGTTCTCACTGATAGGTGGGAATTGAACAATGAGAACTCATGGACACAGGAAGGGGAACATCACACTCCAGGTGTTGTGGGGTTGGGGGAGGGGGGAGGGACAGCATTAGGAGATATACCTAATGCTAAATGACGAGTTAATGGGTGCAGGAAATCAACACGGCACATGGATACATATGTGACAAACCTGCACATTGTGCACATGTACCCTAAAACCTAAAGTATAATAATAAAAAAAAAGAATATATAACAAACCTTTACAACTCAAAAAATACAAAGAAAATATTTTTCTTCAATTTGGCAAATTACTTAAACAGAACCTTCACAAAAGAAGATAAGAATGTTTAATAAACATTTGAAGGCATAATAATGACATCATTAGCCATGAAGGAAATGCAAATGTAAGTACCACTTCACATCCACTAGAAGGACTGAGCTCACCAAACACTGTTGAGGATGTGGTAATACTGAAATTCTTGTACCGTGCTCCTGAGGGTATAACATATTACAGGATTTTTTTGAAAACTCGTGTTTCCTTATAAACTTAAACATGTATCTTAACTATGTCCTGGCAACTTCACACCTATTTACTTAAGAATGAAAGGATATATGGCTTTGTATAAGAACATAAAGCCCTGATAAGAATGTTCGTAATAGCCTTGTTTAATAGCCAAATACTGGATCAAGCCAAATGACCATAGACAGGAGAATGGATAAGTTATGGTAAATTCATATAATGTAATATTACATGAAGTAGGTTACTAGTCATTTATACAATGGAATACTTATGAATTAACTACTGGAAGATTTAACAAGAATTATAATCATTACATGGAACAAAAGGAACCAGGCATAAAAGAACATATACTATCTGGTATACTGTATGATTATGTATGAAGTTCAAGTATAGGCAAAGCCATTTATGGTGAGAGACATTGGAATTTCACATTTGAGTGGGGCTTGACTAGAAGGAAACTTTCTTGGGTGATGGAAATGTTTTGTATCTTGACTTGTGTGTAGGTTATTTGGGAAGGTACATTTATCAAAGCTTAGTGAACTGTACACCTAAGATCAGTGCATTTTACCATATATTATACTTGCTAAACAATAAATTAAAGATAGTCTTTGATAGTCTGTATTGATCTTTGGTGAAAGATTTATCAAACTTAGATTTTCTGTATTCATAAAACATAGGAAGGAATGTGGCATTTCTCAAACTTGGCATATCTCAAAGTAAAGTCACTATCATTTTATACTCCCTAAGCATGCAGACATATACCAGCTCCCCTCTTGAATCTCCACATTCTATCAGTGTTCTTACAGTCTCCCCCACACCTAGGCTCAAAATATTCTTATAATCTTTGACTACATCTTTTTTTCTCATTATCCATTTCATCTAATTGATGGAATTTTTTCTCTGCATTTTCTTCCATCCAACCCTACCTTTATATTTCCACTGCTATCTAATTGATCTATTCAAACAGCAATAGCCTTTTTTCCTACTCTAAACTTTGATGCCACGTTCATCTTCAAAAACACTTTTAATTGAAATCTGATACAAATCTGATACTTCTGAGAGCTCTAAACCAGCCTACAAAATTTCAAATTTGTTATTCTCAATTTCACAATCATCTTATTCTCCAACTCCATAAAACTCCACTCTGTGTGTCACTCCCGTGTGTCATGATTTGTCTCATCTCTACTATTTCGTTTATTATTGTGAAAGAGTGAATATACGTGCCTTCTTACAATATTTGTTAAAGGTACCTTCAGTAAAGATACAAATAAATCATAAACAATTAGTTGGGGGACTGTTCCATCATTTTCTTGGGTTATATGAAGACACTGCTGGTGAAGCTTTATTTTTGACTCATTTGTTTAATAAGAATGTAGTGCACTATGCTGGACACAGTACAAGATTTGTTTGCAAACATGATGTACGTGGTCTCTGCCTTGACAGAATGTGAAGCTTACCATATTAGAGAGGAATCAAAAATTATAATTCAATGTGATAAATGTGATGGGAGGGCTGTCATATTAGTCTCACAGTATCTGTAGGTCTTCATATTAGTTAATTGTGATTATTGTGATGGTTGATTGGGTGTCAATGTGACTGGTCTAAGAGTGATATGGTTTGGTTGTGTCCCCACTCAAAATCTCATCTTGAATTGTAATCCCCATAATCCCCACATGTCAAGGGAGAGACCAGATGGAGGAAATTGAATCATAAGGGCAGTTTTCCCCATGCCATTCTCATGATAGTGAGTTCTCATGAGATCTGATGGTTTTATAAGTATTTGGTAGTTCCTCTGTTTATTTTCCCTCCTGCACCTTGTGAAGAAGATGCCTTGCTTACCCTTCACCTTCTGCCATGACTGTAAGTTTCCTGATGCCTCCCCAGCCATGCAGAACTGTGAGTCAATTAAACCTGTTTCCTTTCTAAATTACCCAGCCTCAAGCAGTTCTTTATAGCAGCGTGAGAATAGACTAAAACAAAGGGATACCCAGAGAGCTGATAAAGCATTAATTATTCTCAGTGCTTCAGTAGGCCCTGAGCTTGTCCTTCTCCTGATGAAAGGGAAACCCAGATGGACTGTTTTGGCATTTGATTAGAATGATAGGGCTGCCCCCAGGGGAATCTGTGAAGGTGTTTCCAGGAGAGATTAGCATTTGAGTCAGTGGACTGAATGGGGAAGATCTGCCTTCAATGTGGGTGGGTACTATCCAATCAACTGGGGTCCCAGAAGGAAAAAGAAGGCAAAGGAATGGTGAATTCTTGCTCTTTCTGGGAGCCAGGACGCCGTTTTCCTTCTGCCGTTGGATGTCAGAAGTCCAGACTCTGTTGTCGTTGGACTCCAGGACTTACACCAGCAATGCCCCTAGGCTCCTGGGCCTTTGGGCTTGGTGTGAGAGTTACTACTTTCTTGGTTCTAAGGCCTTCAGACTTGAATGGAGCCTTGCTATCAGCTTCTCTTGTTCTCCAGCTTCCAGATGGCTGGCCTATCATGGAACTTCTCAGCCTCCATAATCAAGTGAGCCAATTCCCCTAATAAATCCCTTATTATACATCTCTCTCTGTATAGATCCTATCAGTTCTATGTCAACAGTCAAGGTTCTCCAGAGAAACAGAACCAACAGGAGAGGGAGGGGGAGGGGGGGAGAGAGAGAGAGAGTATCTTAAGATATTTTAAGGAATTAGCTCATGTAGTTATAGACACTGGCAAGTCCAAAATCTGCAGGGTAGGCCAGCAGGCTGGAGATCTAGGGAAGAAGCTCAAATCCAAAGACAGTCTGGAGGCGGAATTCCCTTTCTTGGGAGACCTCAGTCTGTTTTGCCTTTTGTCCTTCAACTGATTAGATAAGGCCCACCCACATTATGGAAAGTAATCTGCTTTACTCAGTGTCTACTAATTAAATGTTAATTTTAACATCTTCACAGTAACATCTAGACTTGTGTTTGCAAATATCCAGGTACCATGGCCTAGCCAAGTTAACAACATAAAATTATCACTGCATTAAAATTTAAGGCATAAAATTTTAAAGAGTTTGAGTAAGAAATAATTTATGGATGGAGAACACCAGATTGCAAGAGGTTTAGTGTCTCAATGACAGAATGAGGCAAGTATTTATTGGGAAAATGCTAAGGTAAAATAAAATTATTTGACTGGTTTGCAATTACAAAATGGCCTTTTCTTTGGTACTTTCTTGGAAAGTCCCTAGTCACATAATTATGTTCATTAGCTGCTTACGATGCACTGGGGTTAAGTTTTAGTTCTAATGTAAGCATTTATCAGAAGTGACCCAAGTTAAGTTTTGCTTATGTTGGCAATTTAAGCAAGATTAAGGCTATTTTTAAGGCCTCTGGTTGTATTTGCTCAGGAATTTTTCAGGCCTGACCCCCTATTTTAATTTTGCTTAAACAACAGTCAGGAATCTGAGCATGCCTTAGCTGGGTCCTCCAGCTCTGGGTCTCTCACAAGGCTTCAGTCAAAGCAATGGCCAGGCCTGTAGTTATCTCAACTAGAGCAGCATCTACAGCATCTCTGCCTAACTGGGGCAGAATGTATTTCCAAGTTCATTGGTTGTTGGTAGGATTTAGTTTCTCATAGGCTAATAGATAAAGGGCCCAAGTTTCTTACTGGCTGTTGTCTTGGAAACATCCCTCAGTTTCTTTCCAAATGGGCCTCTCCATAGGGTGGTTCACAAAGTAGCAGCTGATCAGAGAAAGAGGGCAAGAGAGATATCATTTATCACTTTTGTCATAGGTGACACCCCATGCACCTGTGATGCACCTCTAGTTGAGATTCACTATATAACATAATGAGCAGACCATTTCTACTTGATCCAAGGGTTTTGGTCAGAAATAGTCTGTTTTGAGATTACAGAGGATGGTGGGAACAGATATTTCTGGTGAATAACTTAGGTCTGATCTTTGGAAAATAGGGAGCCCTTGTAAGTTCTTCAGTAGTGGATGTACATAATTAGAGTTACATTTTAAGAATTATCTCATCTATGCATTTACTCACTTATTTTATTTATTTTTGAGATGGAGTCTCACTCTGTTGCCTTGGCTGGAGTGCAGTGGTGTTAGCTCACTGCAGTCTCCACCTCCTGGGTTCAAGCCATTCTCCTGCCTCCGTCTCTCAAGTAACTGGGACTACAGGCACACATCACCATACCTGGCTATTTTTGTACTTTTAGTAGAGACAGGGTTTCACCATGTTGGCCAGGTTGGTCTCAAACTCCTGACCTCAAATGATCTGCCTGCCTCAGCCTCCCAGAGTGCTGGGATTACTGGCATGAGCCACAGTGCCCTGCCTTATTCACTTTAGTTCAAATGTTTATCACCATTATAGCCTGAGGATGACCCATTTTGGGCTTTTTTCAGGATGAACTACAAGAATAAATACTAGCTAGAAGTTATGGTTGATATGATTTGGATGTTTGTCCCCTCCAAATCTCATGTTGAAATGTGATTCCCAATGCTGAAGGTGGGGCCTGGTAGGAGGTGATGGGATCATGGGGGTGGATCCCTCATGAATGGTTTAGCACCATGCCCTTTGTGATAGGTGAGTTCTCACTAAGTCCATGCAAGATCTGGTTGTTTAAAAGACTCTGGGACCTCTCCCTTTTCTCTCTTGCCCCTGCTCTCATCATGTGATGGACCTGCTCCCATTTGCCTTCCACCATGATAGTAAGCTTCTTGAGGATGCACCAGAAGCAGACACCAGCACCATGCTTCCTGTATAGGCTGCAGAACCATAAGCCAAAATAAATTTTTCCTTGTGAATTACCCAGCCTCAGATATTTCTTTATAGCAATCTAAGAATGAATTGACACAATGGTAGTGCATAAATTGTGATGTTATGAGTTGGAATGAATGGAAAATAGTGTTGACAGGTTTTCAGTGAAAGGGATAAAGAAGGATACTCTATTGCAGGCTCACTCTCTTAGTCTATTTGTGCTGCTGTACCAAAATACAACAGATGGGGTAATTTATAAAGCATAAAAATTTGTTTGTTCACAGTTCTGGAGGCTGAAAAGTTCAAGATGAATGTACTGGCAGGTTCAGTTTTCTGGAAAGGGAAGCTTTCTTCCAAGATGGTTATTCTGGAAGGGAGGAACCCTTTGCCCTCACATGGCAGAAGGCAGAAGAGCAATTATCCAGATGCTGTGTGAAACATTTTTTAATAAGGGCCTTAATCTCATTTACCTGGGAGGAGTCCCTATGGCCTAATCACCTCTTAAAAGCCCAATTTCTTAATACTATCACATTGGCAACACCTGAATTTTGAAGGGGACACATTTTAACCATAGTATTCCACCCTGGTCCCTCTCCCAAATTTATGTCCTCTCACATGCAAAATACATTGATTCCATCCCAGTAGCCCAGTCTAAACTTGTTCTACCATCAACTCAAAGTCTAAAATCCAGAGTCTCATCTAAATCCCATATGGGTGAGACTCAAGGCACAATTCATGTCAAGGCAAATTGCTCTCCTGCTATGAACCTGTGAAGTTAAACAAGTTATGCGCTTCTAAAATATTAATACAATGATGGGACTGGGCGCAATGGCTTATGCCTGTAATCCCAGCACTTTGGGAGGCCGAGGCAGGTGGATCACTTGAGGCCAGGAGTTCGAGACCAGCCTGGCCAACATGATGAAATCCTGTCTCTACCAAAAATACAAAAAAATTTAACTGGGCGTGGGAGCAGGCACCTGTAATCTCAGCTACTCAGGAGGCTGAGGCAGGAGAATCGCTTGAACCCAGGAGGTGGAGGTTGCAGTGAGCCGACATCATGCCACTGCATTCCAGCCTGGGTGACAGAGCGAGATTCTGTCTCAAAAATGAAGTAAAATACAATAATGGGACAGACATAGGTTAGACATTTCCATTCCAAAAGGGAGAAATAGCAAAGAAGAAAGGGGTAACAGGTCCCAAGTAAGTCTAAAACCCAACAAGGCAAACATTAAATCTTAAGACTTGAAAGTAATCTTTTACTTCGTATCTTCCCTTCAAGACATACTCAGGTGGGTTGGGTCTCCAGGGCTCCAGGAGACCCTTCTATGACAGCATTGTTGAGCATAGCCCATGAAGCAGCTCTCGCGGGTTGGAGTTCAGCCCTTGTAGCTCTCTCAAGCTGGAGTTGCATGCTGTGGCTCTACAATAGTGGGATTTTATGAGTGAAGCTACCCCCATGGCTGCACTAAGGATTGCCCTACTGGGGCCTCTCTGCAGTGGCTCTGACGCCACAGTTCCACTAGTCATTTCACTAGTGAAGGGTCTCTGCCATGGCCCCACCTCCGTGGCAAGCAAGTTCATGCCTAGGTCCCAAGGCTGCCTGAGACATCCTTTGAAATCTAGGCGGAAGCAGCCATGCCTCACAGCTCTTGCACTCTGTAAGCCTCAGAATTACGACCATATGGAGGCTGCCGAGGTTTACAGCTGCAGCTGGGTCCACTCAAGCCACAGCTGGGGAGGCTGAGGAATGCTGTACCAAAATGTGGGGAGCAGAGACTTGAGATTGCCCTGGGCAGTGAGTCCCCAGATCCCCCAGGCACCCTGGGCCCCTTCCTCAAAACCATTCTGCCCTCAAAGCCCTAGCACTCTGGGCCCGTGATGGGAGGGGCAGCCTCAAAGATCTTCAAAATGTGTTTAGAGCCATTGGTCCATTGTCAGTGGCTCCTGGCTTTCTTCTAAAGCACCTGGCTTTCTTCTATCCATACTAATCTCCTTACCAAACAGTCACTTGGTCATGCACTTGGTTTTCTCTTCTAAACGCACTTACTTTTCTTTCTCCACATGTCCAAGCTGAAAATTTCCCAAATGCTCACAATTTGAAATAATGGAAAATTCAGAATTTACTCCACCAAATATTCTAGTTAATTGCTTTTAAGTTCTGCATTTCACAGAGTCCTAGGACAGGACAGAATTCAGCATAATTCTTTGCCATTTTATAACAAAGACGGCCCGTCCTCCAGCTTCCAGTACCCTGTTCCTTATGTCCATCTGAGATCTCAACAGAATAATCTTTACTGTTCATGTTTATACCAACATTCTGTTCACAACCACTTAAGTAATCCATAAGAAAGTCAGGCTTTCTCTGGTCTTCTGCTTCTTCTTAGCCCTCACCACAATTGGCCTTAATGTTCTGTTCATGACAGTACAGGCTTTTTCCAGCATTTACCCATTACCATTCCAGCTTCTACACATTACCCAATTCCAAAGCTGGTTCTACATTTTTAGGTATTTATTACAGCATCATCCCATTCTTCTGGTACCAATTTCTGCCTTTGTTTGTTGTTCCTATAACAAATACCATTGATTAGGTAATTTATAAAGAATAGAAATTTATTTTCTCACAGTCCTGGAGGCTAGAAAGTTCAAGATTAAGACGCCAGAAGATTCCGTTGTCTGTGGTGCCAGCTGCTCTCCACTTCCAAGATGGTTTCTCTGGAGGGGAATATTGCTGTGTTTGCACGTGGTGGAAGGCAGAAGGGCCAGCTACCTGAATGCTGTGTGAAGCCTCTTTCATAAGGGCCTTGATCACATTCATGAGGGAGGAGTCCTCATGGCCTAATCATCTCTTAAAGGCTGTACCTCTTCACACTATCACATTGGCAACACCTGAACACATTTCAACGCTAGAACTCTCCTTGATTAGACCTTCCATGGCTAGGAAACAGGGAGGGTATAGGAGAATTCAAGCCACTGTGGGCTTTTAGCTCCTCTGTTCAGTACAATATTGTATGGGTCTGGCAAGGACAAAGTAGTGTGGCTCAGTGAGCCCTTGCAAAATGAATGTATCCAGAGGAACTATATGTTAAATCTATAAATGATGAGATTCCTGCCAAACTTTTTTTTGAATTAAAGTCCCGAATATGGGGGAAATAAGAATATTCATTAATGCAATAAGACATTTCTAAATGAATGTTACAAATCAAACAGTCTTTGCTTTTATTGCTTCTAGGGAATTATAGCCACCATCATTTTGTGGCTCTGTGCTCGTAAAATACAGTACATCTTTTCATTATACTTTCTAGAGTAAAAGGGCATATGGTTTCTGTCCACAGTGACAGACATGTTTTCTTGAACAATACCCAGGAAAGGTCACATTGGAGATTTGAGTCTCAAGCCCTGTGATTTAAATTTAAGGCTAAGTTTAAAATTGGCATGTCTAGAGCTTGCCAAGCTCCATTAAAAGCCGTGGTGTCATTTTTGGATTACAGTTAAATAGAACAGGACCCCATGGGATTGTGTACCTCTCTTGGTAGCGGTACATTGATTTTCTTTGTACTATTACCTGGCTGTGTTGTTAGGTTAGGTATCTACTTTCACACCAAATCTTGGAAAATAATGTCTAATTTCATGAACCTATGTTTTTCTAAAGTATATAATATTCTGGCTTTTCAATTATAATAGAATTTCTGTAAATGCCTAATCATGTCTGTCTGTTTACTTATAGTTGATCTTAAATGCTACTTTCTTCACTGAAGCCTTCTTGATTCCATTCATCCCCAACAGAGAGGATCTTCAATTCCTCTGAGCTTCATAGTACATTTTCCATCACTGATACCACCCATGATCTGTTATACAACACTACTACTAATATTTCCTAACTTTTTTTTTTTTTTTGAGACAGAGTCTCACTTTGTCACCCAGGCTGGAGTGCAGTGGCACGATCTCAGCCCACTGCAACTTCCACTTCCCAGGTTCAAGCAATTCTCCCTGCCTCAGCCTCCTGAGTAGCTGAGATTACAGGCATGCACCACCATACCTGGCTAATTTTTGTATTTAGTAGAGATGGGGTTTCATCATGTTGGCCAGGCTGGTCTCGAACTCCTGACCTCAAGTGATCTGCCTGCCTTGGCCTCCCAAAGTGCTGGGATTACAGGCGTGAGCCACTGCGTCCCACCAACATTTCCTAACTTTTGATGAGTTCTTATTGTATGTTACTCAGTGCACAAAGCACTTTATGTGGCTTCTCTTACTTAATCCTCGAACAGCCTTTGTGGGAAATACATCCTGCAGATAAGGAGGCTAAGTTATATAGTTTTAGTACCTTGCCAAAGATCATACAGCCAGGAAGTAATGAAGCAGGAACACCCCCAGCCAGTTTGGTTTCAGATCCCATTATTACAAACACCTACTGGTACCACCTTTTTATGGTTTTTGTCATCCTAGTTGTATCTCTCTACAAGACAGTTAAGATGCTTGACTAAAAGACTATCTTGATTACTGCAGTGTTCCTGGAGTTTTCCAACTTATTGTTTGGCTCATAAGTATATAATGAATAGTGGCTGAATGAATGTTTAAAAATTGCCATTAGGATTTTATAAAAAATGACCTACTAGTTTAGGCATTTAATCTGAAAATTTGGTTGTTGGTTTTTTTGTTGTTTTTTTGTTTTGTTTTTGTTTTTATTTATTTTTATTTTTTTGAGAGAGTCTCACTTACTTGCCCAGGCCCAAGTGCAGTGGTGCCATCTTGGCTCACTGCAGCCTCCGCCTCCTGGGTTCAAGTGATTCTCATGCCTCAGCCTCCTAAGTAGACAGGATTAATAGGTATGCACCACCACACCTGGCTAATTTTTGTTTTTTGTTTTTGTTTTTGAGACGAAGTCTCACTCTGTCACCCAGGGCTGGAGTGCAGTGGTGCAATCTCGGATCACTGCAAGCTCTGCCTCCTGGGTTCACACCACTCTCCTGCCTCAGCCTCCCAAGTAGCTGGGACTACAGGCACCTGCCACCATGCTCGGCTAATTTTTTGTGTTTTTAGTAGAGACGGGCTTTCACAGTGTTAGCCAGGATGGTCTCCATCTCCTGACCTCATGATCCACCGACCTTGGCCTCCCAAAGTGCTGGGATTACAGGCATGAACCACCGCACCTGGCCAATTTTTGTATTTTTTGTAGAGACAGGGTTTCACCACTTTGGCCAGGCTGGTCTCAAACTTCTGTACTGAAGTGATCTGCCCACCTTGGCCTCTCAAAGTGTTGGGATTACAGGCGTGGGCCACCGTGCCCGGCCTGAAAATTTGTTTCTGAGTGGTGTGAAGTAAACAGAATGCTAGTGTATGAGGTTTTAAGAAGAGTTGCTATTCATTTCACATTCCTCTCACTTAGTTTAGATCCATTGGTTCAAGTCTTTTTTCTTCATTCTTTGTCAAGCTCACCTTTCTTCTTTCATGCAAAGATAAACTGGCTCTGTTTTCCTCTGTTCTTTTTCTTTTTTCCTTGTGTGATAATCCTAGGCTCTGGTTCTGTAGAACTTGAAAATACCATCGATCATTTTCCCTTGTTTCTTTATTCATGACTGAAGCTTTTGTGGCCAAAAATCCAATAAACTAAAAATTTCAAAAGTTATGCATGACCTTCCTGGCTCCATCATTTTCTAGTCTCTCTAAGGGACTTTTGGTCCTGCGGTGGGGCCATGAGCTAAAAGGTTCAGGACAGACAAAAGTCTATGGCATCCAAAGCTATCATTTCAAGGGATGTGTTGAAGCATTTATTTGGTGAGCAGTAGCCCTGCAACACAGTGTGAGAGTGGGTACTGGGACAGCTGGTGGTGGGTAAGTTGCGGGGGGTCTCTGTGTTGCACTGGAACCATCAGAAACAAACATAGAGATAGCTGACTAAAAACGAGAATGAAAATCCAACTAGAGCCCTCGCTTTGTCACCCTCAGCCATTAAGGTGAATGTAGCCCCAAAGAGATACAGTAATATCACTCAGTAATAGCCACAGAGGATGTGGGCTCAGTTCCTGATGCAATCAGGAAGACTAAGTGTTCTCATTCATCAGGACAGCGGAGGAACTGTGGGTCACGTGGATGGGCCAGAGGAAGATGAGAAGTTTGCAGTGCCAGCCTTGATGTAGCGCTGCATGTAATCCCACACCAAACACAAAGGAGCTTCTCAGTTTCCAGCAAGTTCTCTCTTTGCCTAAGGAAGAAAAGTTGGTAGAAAAAAATATACTGCATAAAGCTGGGCATTTGTATTTATGTGGGCCTGACTGAATAAGACAATATTTAATATAAAACTAAAGTAAATTAGGCAAGACAAGTTCTTAATTAATTAGTAATATTTGAATTAATTTAGTGTGTTGCAGCATTATCTGTTCTCTTGTCAGTTCTGTTTGGGAAACATTTTTCTAAATCACCAAGGCTACAGAGTGAGATGAGGGAAAGTACCTGCTCTGAGGCCTTTGAACTTTGATGGTTACAGGTTCTAAGCCTGAGGTCAGCAATCTGTGCATTTTTTTCTCATCTGTAAAATGGAGCCAATACTTTTCAACTGCAGTGTTGTTTGTATTAAAGATCCCAGATTTAAAAGCCACTTGCATAGTGCCTTATATCTGGTAGGCACTCAGTAAATACTGTTACCGATCTTGTGCTCATACCCTGCCCACGGTTATTCAATCCCAGCCTAAATAAGAGGAAAAGCAGAGGTTTGCTTAGTTATAAATACTCCTGACCTTTAGAAATTTCTAAATATGATACTGAAAGGTTACTGTCCCACTCTGCCATTGATGAATAAGATGATTTGGGGTACAAAATTGATAGAAATTAATAACATCATGCTGATAATACATACAAGTGATAATAATACCATTACAGGCAGTAATGGTACTTCAGACATATCCTAACGGTGTGCTTTTCTTTGCTTCCAGAAGCCTCTGGTATGTCAGAACCACGCTGTCTTGCATGGGACTTCCTTTGTGAAGAGCATCCATTTAAAAGACTTTTATGAATACATGGTTTCAGTCAAGTCCCCCAAAGAACACATTTGTCTTCTGAGCTGCTGGCAGTTTTGAGGTTTGTGTTAATTTTTTCATTTTTCTTACTGAAGATATTAAGTTTGAGGGATATTTTTTAATGGAAAATATTTGTACTCTATTTCAATTAGAACTCTGGGAGTAGATTTTAAACAGATTTTCATTTCTTAATTTCATTGAAAGTTAGATTTAAATGAAAATAAATATTTTGTCATACTTATTTATGTATACCCTGTGGAATGTAACAAGGATATTAGAAATAAAATATACCCCACATTGGCTTAAAACAAATTTTATTTTTGTGTTTATAAATTCTAACTGAATAGAGTCAATATATTTATGCCAAGCATCTACATATATCAGATTTAGTTAAGTACTTTCAATTGTTTAAAACCTTGTGGATAAATTATATTTTGAAACATTGAAAATCAAAACTGAATTTGTCAATATCAACTAGTATTATCATTTTTCAAATTATAAAAACTCAGTGCCCTGTTTTCACTTAGTTCTACCAGAGGATATTCACCCTATGATTTACAAATGATAGAATAGGACTTGTTTGGGGTTTTGTGTGTGTGTGTGTGTATGTGTATTAACAGTTTGAAAAATTACAACAATATTGTTGCTTACTCAAAGAAAAAGCTTGCTAGTAGAGCAAGTATTTCATTTTGGAAATACATGTTTGCTGTTGAGATAGTACCAAGTAAAACACCTTTATTTTGAAGGTACTTTCTGACAAAGACCTAACCAAAGGCTAAATTCAGTCCATGCATCTTTCAAAGCTGGAAAAAGAAACAGGATATAGGGTAAGGCTTGGTACATTGAGTGGATGAAAACTAAATGAGGAGCAAAGGAGAAGGAACACAGTACTTTCTAGCATGACACATCTTTTCCCATAGGCGTTTATTTCATTTGATGGTACTTTCATTCTGTCCATGGTGACAAACGCTTTCTCTCTTAGTAGCCCTTTACTGTGGTTCTACTTTTTTTATTTCTTTTATTTCTACTAAGAATCAAAGTAGATTTTACTGTAGTACTGGGCTAGACTCCAGTTTTCCCACTGTACCCTTCGCTGTTGGGCCTCATGATTAACCCCCATTGAACAGTGAGGCAGGGGGTATTTACTAGGGTGTGGGGTAGATGGGAAGTTGTTAACCCCCATTGAACAGTGAGGCAGGGGGTATTTACTAGGGTGTGGGGTAGATGGGAAGTTGTGCCTCCATCCTCAGCTCTCTAGCCTGTCAATTCAGTAGGATATCACAGTGTGTTGGAACCTAATAACTGTATCCATAGAAACAGAAGTGCTGGGAAGGACGTGAGAAGTTACCTAAATGCTCCTCCCTAGTCTACAAGCAAGATTCTGCGTGAACTGTCTGAAACCAATAAAAATCCATTTGTTTTTAAACCTTCATACCCAGGGATCCAATTTCCTTTTTTTCTTAGTTTTTTTTTTTTTTTTTCATTTATTGTGGTTAAAACACACACACACACACACACACACACACACACACACACACACACAAAACATGAAATCTAACCTTTAACAAAATTTTAAGTGCATACTTTAGTGTTGTTAACTCTCTGCTGTTGTACAGCAAATCCTTACAATTTTTTCATCTTGCATAACTAAAGTGCTATACCTGTTGTAAAGCAACTCCCTGTTTCTCCTCCCTTCAGCTCTGGCAACTACAATTTTACCTTATTCTATGAGTTTGACTACTTTAGGTACTTCATATGAATGAAATCATGCAGTACTTGTCCTTCGGTGACTGGCTTGTTTCACTTAGCATAATGACCTTATCCATGTTGTCACGTATGACAGGATTTTCCTTGTTAGGCTTAATAATCTTCTGTTCTACGTATAGACCGTGTTTACTCATTCATTTGTCAGTGGGCATTTAGGTTGTTTCCATATCTTAGCTATTGCGAATAATGCTGCAGTGAACATGAGTGTGTAAATATCTCTACAAGATCCTGTTTTCAGTTTTTTTGATATGTACCCAGAAGTGAAATTGCTGGATCATATGGTAGTTCTATTTTTAGTTTGTGGAGGAATCTTCATACTGCATAGCAGAACTACCATTTTGTATTCTCACCCTCAGTGTACAAGGGTTCCAATTTCTCCACATCTTTACTAACCCTTGTCTATTTTTTTAAATAATAACCATCTTGGGGTGATATTTCATTGTGGTTTTGATTTGTATTTCCTGGATAATTAGTGATTTTGAGTATCATTTCATGTATCTGTTGACCATTTATATGTCTTCTTGGGAGAAATGTCTATTCAAGTACTTTGCCCATTTTTAAATTATATTATTTGGATATTTTGCAGTTGAGTTGTAGAAGTTTATTATATATTTAATATATTAACCGCTTATCAGATATGTGGTTTGCAAATTTTTTCCCATTCCGTAAGTTGCCTTTTCACTCTGTTGATTGCTTCCTTTGCTGCATGGAAGCCTTTTAATTTGATATAATTCTACTTGTCTATGTTTGTTTTGTTACCTGTTCTTTTCTTGTGATATCTAAGAAATCACAGCCAAGACCAAATATTATGGAGCTTTTTCCCTGGGTTTTCTTCTAGTAGTTGTGTAGTTTCAAATCTTATATTTAATTGTTTAATTCATTTTGTGTTGGTTTTGGTGTATGGTATAAAATAAGGATCCAGTTTTGTTCTGTGGCATGTGGATATACAGTTTTCCCAACACAATTTATTGAAGAATAAGTTCTTACACTTTTGCGGAGTCTTGGAACCCTTGTTGAATATAATTTGATCCCATATATATGGGTTTATTTCTGGACTCTCTATCCTGTTCCATTAGTCCATGTATCTGCCTTTATGTCAGTACCATGCCATTCTGACTACTGTAGCTTTATATATTACAATTTTTTCATCTTGCATGACTGAAACTCTCTATATGATATATAGAGAGTTTGTTGTTACATTTCGACATCAGGAAGTATGAGGCTTCCAAATTCAACAGCATACTGCATACTGCTGTTGAATTTGGTTTGCTAGTATTTTTTGCTAGCAAAAAAGTTGCTAGTATTTTGTTGAGAATTTTTGCACTTACATTCATCAAGGATATTGGCCTGTAGTTTTCTTGTGGCATGGTTGACTTTGGTATCAGGCTTATGCTGGCATCATAAAATGAGTTAGGAAATGTTCCATCCTTTTCAATTTTTTAGAAGAGTTTGAGAAGGATTAGCATTAATTCTTTAAATGTTTGGTAGAATTATCTGGTAAAGCTATCTGATATAGGACTTTTCTTTTTGGAAGATTTCTAACTACTGACTCAATCTCCTTACTAGTTATGGGTCTGTTTAGGCTTTCTATTTTTTCTTTATTTAGTCTTGGTAGGTTGTATGTTTCTATAAATGTATCTGTTTCATCTAGGTTATCTAATTGGTTGGCATATCATTGTTCCTTGTAGTCTCTCATAATCCTTTTTATTTCTGTGATATCAGTTGTAATGTCCCCTCTTTCATTTATGATTTCAAGTCTTTCTCAAGAAAGCCAATGTAATTTCTGAGCTCATATCATGTTCATTTATTTCTGCTTCCATTGAAAAAGAAAATTTATTGGTCAGACTTCCCCTGTATCATCCTAGTCTCAGTTCTTAAATCATCCTTTTTCTCTTTGGGAGAGATAAGCCCATTTTTAAAACTTTTCCTATAAATCTGCATAATCCAAAATTTTAATTATCCTCACAGTTCTTTCCTGAGTCTCTTAAGTTCCCTACATTTCACTTAAATTTTAGAGGCCAAATAGGTTGAAGGAACATTAAAAATCATCTATTGATGTTTCTTCATCAGGGCAGTATTGGCATTTTAAGTGGGACAGTTCTTTGTGATGCAAGATTGTTCCATGCATGTTTAGAATGTTTAGTAACCGGCCAGGTGCAGTGGCTCACGCCTGTAATTGCAGCATTTTGGGAGGCCGAGGCGGGTGGATCACCTGAGGTCAGGAGTTCAAGGCCAGCCTGGCCAACATGGTGAAATCCTGTCTCAACTAAAAATACAAAAAAATTAGCTGGGCATGGTCATGGGCGCCTGTAATCCCAGCTACTTCAGGAGGCTATGGCAGGAAAATCGCTTGAACCCAGGAGGTGGAGGTTGCAGTGAGCTGAGATCACGCCATTGCACTCCAGCCTAGGTGACAAGAGAACAGCTCTGTCTCAAAAAAATAAAAATAAAATAAAATAAAATAAAAGAATGTTTAGTAACCACGGTTCTCAGGAACCAAAGGCCAACATCTCCCCCAACCCCAGTTATTGTAACAACCAGATTCAAACCTTCTTTCCCTTGTCCAGCAGTGGAGGTCTGCAACTGCCCAGACTACAGAAACTTCACTTAGAGCTGACGGTGCCCAAATGGGCAGAAAGATGGAGCTGGGTGTAGCCCCCTTTTTCTAGCTCCGGGTACCATTCTCTTTCCACTCTATTTCACTTCTACTCTGAGCTTACATTTATTTTTTTAGCTGCCTAGAAATACACTAACATACGTAAATGGATGGATAGACTCTTTTGAAGAACGAGAAGTTCTGGTTTGGTGTTTAAAGGAGATCTTTTTTTTCTTGATATAGGAACATGGATGAGGGAAAGATAATATTAGAACTCAGTACAGGAAAATGGCAGAGAGAGGACAGCTCTTGGATATGGAGATGGAGATGGGCTTGGACCTCAGGAGAAGTGGTGGGGCTGATGCCACAAAGGTGGCCGGTCAGTTACTGAGAACAGAAAGGGTAGAAAATCTGAAATCTGCAAGATGACTGGGAAAAGGTAAGTAATAAAGTAGTATTTTTTTTTTTCACTTGCTTTTCACCAAGCACCATAGTTTCAGCTGTCTACTCTAGGCCGCAAGCTTCCTCAGAAAGTCAAGGATCAGTTTGTGGGGAACTCAAAGAGCCCTTGATTACAGCCTAACTGCTCTCTCCCTTTAGTCCCAACATCCTTGGCCTCATCCCCTGCTGTCCCCCTCAACACTTCTGCCTTCTGCCTCACTTACTTACATTGCCAACACCCAGTTCCATCTTTACGCATGCGGAGTATGGGGAAATGACTTGACAACTTCTGTTTCTCCTGATTTCTCCAAGGGCTCAAGTAAAGTTATAAACTAAAAGGAGAGGACATAGAAACAATTGACCTTTGGGGAATTTCTCCTCCAAAGGCTTGGGGAATTTCTCCCTGAAATGGCTCTGACCTCTTGTGGCTTTTACCGTAATAGAATATGAATACAGCCTCTCCATGAAAAACCAAATTATAATTCACTACTATTTTCTTTGGGTTTAAGAAATCATTGAATTCCCCAGTACACATTACTTAATAATAAAATGAGAAGAATTCATGAATTAACAATACAGTTTCCAGTAGGGGTATCTCAATTTTTATAGTGGGATTATAGTTAATATCTGCCTCAGCTTCCACAAAATACACACAGTGAGTACAGTGTTGAAAATGAGAACTGTACTAAAGGGTCCTTTTCTTTGATTTCTAGTAAAATGGGGAATACTACATGATAAGATGTATCATCTATGAAAAGGCTACATTTATGGGGATAGAAAAAATAATATCAAAAGACTTTCATTATGTTGTGTTATTTAATTATTTAAAGCTTTGTGAGTGAGTTCTTGAGTCAGGTTTTTAAAATATGGGGATTTTCCTGTCTTGTCTTCTTTTTTGCATAGGACATCAAGTTATATTTGGCTTCTCAGAATTTCTCATTTCCTGAAATGCACTACTAGCTGTATAAACATGGAAGAATAAATATTAGCTTTATGAGAACACGTTCCTCTACTAGTTGAAAAATAGCATATAATAAAAATACAAGGATGTAATATTGAAAATTATAGATCAATATGCCCTCTTATTGTGGGTGTATATCTAATCCTCATGCATGGAGTCTGTTTTTTCAGAAAAATGCACACTGTATAATACCACTTGTGTCTGTGATTTATTTCTACCCCTCATATTTAATAATATATCTTAAGTGACTCTTGCCTTACTAGTGAAATGTTTCAGGCTTATTTTGCACTGTGATTTAAAAAATGAAAAAAAAAAAAACCTCTCTGGCTCCTTGCCGTTAATTCTAAGAATTACACATGATCCAAAATCAATAAAATGTTAGTAGGTTTCCTTCCTGCTGGAGTACCCCAGCACCCAGTGAATGAGCTCCTTGGGGATTATATTAGAAAATGTTTATTGGCAATTTTGAAAGAAAAGGAAGTCTTTGTGAGGAGCTTAAAAAAGTAATATTAATTGAAATCTTGCCCAGCTAATCAACACTTGTAAGTGTGCAAATTGTTATTCCAAAATCCAGACTCTATAAACACTTGTAGAAACAATGAAAACTTGGCATCTATTAACTGTGTCCCTTAAACCTCATATTCACACCTCACAAGGAAAAAAAAGAGTAACTCAAATAAATAGTGTATGAGTTGAAACATTCTTTTAAAGCTGGAGGACTCAATATAACTACATTCAGACAATTCACTTCCACCTGAAAATGACCGTTTATTTGCCAAAAGTGCCACTGACTTCTCATTGCAAGACTTCTCTTCAACAGTAAGTCTCCATTGTTTCTCTTTCTGAAGATGGAAAATAATCAGCCTTGTATATTCTCAGCTCAGCTCAGAAGTAAGAAAGTTAGACTTACTAGAGCAGCTCCTTCTAATTGTCTCAATTTCTACAGCTTTCTTTTTTTAGACAACCAATTTCAGAAAAATGTTAATTTTTATTGTCAAGTAGCTTAAACCTACAAAAAAGAGCAAAGTGTATGTATTCACCCCCATATTTAAAAATTTTTAAATGTTCTTCAGATATCTACTTCTCCTTTCCCAGAGGTACTATCACGATAATAAGGTTGTTGTATATTATATCATTTATCACGTATATAGTTATAATTAATCTCTATATATGTGTGTGTATACATATATATGTATATGTATGTGTGTATATATATGTATACACACACATATATATGTGCAATATTTTTTAAGTTTACATAGATGAGATCATACTGAATATATACCTCGGAAACTTGTTTTTTCTCAATTTTTATTTTTTAGAATTCTCTCTGTTAATATATGGGATCTGTTTCATTCGTAGTGGTTAATTGTTGTATAGTTTTCCACAAGTGAAGTATATTTACTTTCTCATAATATAACCAGTCTGTTGCTTTTTCTGGACAATCACCTGCCTGCACCCACCCATCTCCTCTTTTATGGTGGATATATGAGGTGACTGTATGATGCTGCTATGTCCCACCTATCATAGAAGAGGCAGTTAGGAAATATCTGTTCTGTACATTCTGCTACAAAAAGCTCTCACTTCCTTCTTCCTAACAGTGTTTCTGTTTTGTTGTTTCTGTTGAATTTGCCTCTATCCTTTTCTATTGATTTTTCCATGAGTAGTTTCTAACGTAGCTTTACTCGTTATATCTCAATCAACTATAATTGTGTCTGAAGAGTGGGAAATGACAAGGGAAACAGAACAAAGACAAACTAGAGAGAGTAAAAGAAGGAAAAAGGGATTATTTCCCCCCTTTAGCTTCTAAGGGTTCAGTTGGTGTCCAGGAGAGTACTTTTTGAAGTACATTCGCACATTCTTTTACACTTCGTTATCTGGGAGGTCAGCTAGTTTTTGAGGCCTTTTCTCTTCCATTAGACAAATAAAAAATTTCTTTTTGTCTCTTTGTTTCAGAACCACATTAGAAAAATATGCATTTTTTTAAAGTTTAGTATGTTGTTAAAGGTTCCAGATGTATCTCAAGTTAAATGTTGTTTAGTGTCTGGTACCTTCACTAAATAAGAGCTGTCAGAAATTCTCAAGTGAATAGATATTTATATTTTTGGTAGATTTTAGGCTTGTTTTATGGAGTGTTATACCTAGCATGTGCTCAATAAATCTTTTTTTGAATTACGGAATGAATAAACAAAGTAACAAATATTTGTAGCGATTACAGTAATATTTGTAGAGGTTACATGGTCATTTGACTTGGAGAGATGTTAAAATTTCTATTAATCATCTTTCATCTATTGAAACACTCCAACACTTCAATGCTTAGACCTCCTGCGATTGAAAACTAAGGTCTATAAACAAATGTAAGATTAGAGTTAACTGAGACCATCCATTCCCAAGAGTTATTAAAATTAAGGTCTGTGTTTAGGGTTCCCACCTTATTTAGGGCTCCAAAAAAGTGTCCTTTATGATAAAATTTTAAGAGCTGTGTATCTTAGAGTTTAGGCTCTTCTCAAATTCTGTTTTGCTATTCTAAGAGATTAAAGCCTTTTTTTTTTTTTTTTTTTGGTCATTATGTTTTTGTATATGATTGTGGCCTGGGCCAATGCCACCACTAAGAAAATGGAACTTTTAAAAATTCAAGAGTAAAAGCCACTGTTTCTAGAACTGACACAGCCTTTCCTAGGTTCAATCATTACCCCTTTAAATTATTTATTCCCTTCCATATCTGGAAATTATTAGACTGTAAATGATCTCACCACTTCCTAAATATAATTTGGTTTATGAAAAGATTAATTAATAAGTATTGAGAACTTCCTTTGGTTTTCCTTAGCAATGCTCTGGTCTTTTCTGAAAGTTGAGTTTATAGGGTTTCCCTCTCCTTAATCTTCATTTTTGTTGTATTTGATGGAATTCTACTAGGCTACAATATTTATGCCAAGTTTCATTTTCAGCAGACTTTCATAATTGAGCCTAAATCCTCAGAAAATAGAGTTCCTGTCAGAAATGTTGGCACACATTCCCTATCGCTGCCCCACTAGCCATCTCCACACTGCTTAGGCTGTTGTGGACATGTGGAATCAGCAGGGAAATGCTTTTCACTTTTAGCTCACATATGTTTTTAAGTAGAATTTTTCTGTGATGGTACTGATATCCCCAGTATGAGATTAGTAGTGCTGTTTTCTTAATGGTCAAATTTTGATATTTATCAATAGCCATCATAATGATAGATCTGCTGATGGCCTTAGGTTCTCATCTGGCACATTGATTTATAAATGTGGTAGAATTCTCTCACCTTGTAAACTCTTCCTGGTGGATTTTACTTTAGAAAATCAACTCACTGCTCTTCCAATCTGTCTGCCTTCAAGTTGTTGCATGAGGACTCAGCTCAAATCACCAGCAAACCTGCAACTTCTTTACCTCCTTCTCCCTTTCTCTGTGGGTAGGCCCATTCTCTCAGGAATACCAGATGAGGGTCAAGCTACCGAGGAACATGAGAAAACATGTCTAATAATAGACCTGCTGAAATCACTCTATATTTGTTTTTCTTTTCTTTTTATATCAGAGTCCATATTAATTTTTCTTAAAAAGTAATAATTAGACCACCAATGGCTTAGCAGAAGGAAGATTGGTCGTGGTATTGGATTCTAAAGTTTTCAAATACAGTTTGAGAAAATATTCATCAAACTTTGAAATAGAATAAAGAAGAGTGAGAAAAGTAAGTGTAGGTCTTAATTCCAGTGAGAGGAATCAGCAACTTCATTTCGAATACATTGAAACCTGAATTTGGAATCTTTCATACAGAAACTGCAAAGCAAAATTTAAGGATAAGCAATGCATTATTCCCAAAAGTGTTGAGAAGACAAAATTAGATTAACAGGTCTAAGCAAAAAACAAAGCTAGTAAGTGTTAGGAACTTAGAAAATCTTAAATTTCAAGTGTGCTCTTAATACTTGAGACATAGACATAAATAATTAAGCACAAAGAGTCTCAAGGATGCTTGTATAAGAGACAAAATTAATATAGGGAAGCCTCCTTAATTAGGGTGAACTAGGGAGAGAGCACACTTGTTGGAAGTAGGTGATGTTTCATTTCAAGGGCAGTTGTACACTCTCAAGTAAATCCAATAATATAAGCTTGTTCCTGATGGGAACCTCAACAACAGCAAAAACCCTCGCTATCTTGCTTCACGAATCTCTAATTTTCCCCTATGAGTTTTGCTCCAGGATGATACATAGTGGAAAGAATCACAAAAGTTTGGCCTTTCACCATCTTAAGCAACTTGTATTAATTTTAAAAACCTAAGCCAGTGGTAAACTTAATTTGAATATAGGTGTCCTAATATACCTTTTTGACAAATTCATTACTATTAAAAGGATGTTTTAAGATTACAGGTGTGTTGGTGCTGTAGCCCAGAATGATGATTTCCAAGTGACGATGTTCATTTACGTATAGCATTTTATTTCCCGTTAACAGTTAGGTTTTACTCAAGGGGAAGAATAATAAGACATTAAAGTGCAGGGCACCTGACTTCCTGCTTCTGTCTCCATTCAGAGAAAGAAGTTACAGAGTACAGACATCCCAGCACCCCTAGCACAGGAGAGATAAGGGGAGAAAAACATAAGGACTAGAAAGCGAGATTGCCAACCAGCTTTCTCTTCCCTATTAACCCAAAATTTGGCATGCAGCCAGTGTTTCTTTGATTTTTTTCTTTAGCTTCTATTGATAGCCCAGAGATGAGTGTGTATGCTGGAGGTAGGAGAGGGACTTCCCTTTTAAATAGACACAAGAGAACTGCATATTTTTATGAAAATGACATTTTTTGAAATTCTTTCCTAAAATGTGGACAACACTTGAATAAATACTATAGGCAAACATTTTCAAGATAAAATTTCTGAGATCATTTCCACTCATTTAGAATTTTTCACACACACAAAAGACTGTTACCGAACAATGCCATCACTGTTAGAAATTCCATCCTAAATTTTAGCAGAGAATGTGTAATCCCCCCAAAAAAGAAAAGTTAAGGGAATAGAATGTATTTTTCATTTAATTTAAGAGGACTTTTTGTTGTTTTAAAATTCTGGAGAAAAATCCATTAGTCATAGTTTCTTAGAATTATCACAAGAATATATATTCAACAAGCCAAAGGATGGCAGTCATAGTAGGATGAAACAATGTTCAACATTCTACAGCTCAGTCTGCTCATCACAAAGATTGCTAAATTGAGAGATCATGTGAAGAAATTCCACTTGCATGGAAAATATCTCTTTATAAAAATGATAATACAAGACCCATAGAAAATATAATTTATGAAAACTTATTTTCACTTCTGCCCTTCTTAGCAAAGTGAGGCATAACCCACTTAAGAAATTCTACTCCCTTTTATTCCTGTCTGAGAATTCCTGCCATTTGAGAAAATATGCTGTTGCTTAATTTATTGGTTGGAAATGCTAAAATTGTATTTGTGAAATTAATATTGTAAAAAGAGATGACAAGATGTAAATAGTATTAACCTTTCATTACACTGTACTTAGAACTTTTTTTTTCCTGAAATTTCCGTACCCAGCTTCATTTTCCAAAGGTCCTGGAAGACCTGCATAGAACTTGGCTCATATTAGGCAGCAATTTAAATGTTTACTGGACAAATAAACAAGAAAAATAATTAAAGGTAACCTACAAAGGTGAATTTCCAAAAATCCCATAACTTCAGTGGGCTAAATACCAGATGGAGAAGGGTGCTGCAGATATGATGCTCCACATTTTCCTTTTATGCTTGGTCTCCAAGGCCCTACTCTATTTATTGCTGTGGCATCTGGCAGGCTTTCTTTTCTGGGCTCCACATGCTCCGTGCCGTGTGTTAGAATTTTCCTGGAATGAAAGTCAAGGAAATACCGTTTCTAAAAATAAGCCTTATGGGGTTTTAAAAATATAATATTTCCTTTCTACTAGCTCATTCACTTAGGGAGCCTAATAAATGGTATTCACATGTAGAAAAAAATCACGGTGAATCTGATTTTTTCTATGCAACAAACATAACAATTGTTTTAACAAAGTGTGCAAACATTGTCTTCTTTTTCAAGAAGTTTTATTTTTGTGGGTTTATGGCTACAGGCGTTCTATGCTTACTAAAAATAGTAGCTAAAACATTTATTCAGTGCTTATTTATACCAGGAACTCTTTTTTACATATATTGGCAAGTACAGTCCTTTAACAGTCCTGTATAGTAGATATTATTTTTTATATTTTATAAATGAGGAAATTATGCTTAGACTATTTATGAAGCATGGCTAGTAACTTACAAAGCTGAGATTGCTTTCTCTTTTTTTCTTTTAATTTTTCTTTTTATTTATTTTTTTGTGAAAGTCTTAGTTTTAAAGGATTTTTTTATTTAAACATTTTATTATGGAAATGTTTAACTATTCCAAATAGTTTAAAGAAGTTTACAGTAAATACTCATATACCCACCACTGTGCATCATTCTATCCCTCTATCCATTCATCATTCATGAATCTTATTTTTGGACACATTTCTTTTTTTTTTTTTTTTTTTTTTTTGAGACAGAGTCTCGCTCTGTCATCCAGGCTGGAGCACAGTAGCACAATCTCTGCTCACTGCAATCTCCGCCTCCTGGGCTCACGCCATTATCCTGCCTCAGCTTCCTGAGTAGCTGGGACTACAGGCGCCTGCCACCACGCCAGGCTAATTTTTTGTATTTTTAATAGAGATAGGGTTTCACCATGTTAGCCAGAATGGCCTCAATCTCCTGACCTCGTGATCCTCCCACCTCGACCTCCCAAAGTGCTGGGATTACAGGCGTGAGCCACTGCGCCCGGCTTGGACACATTTCAAAGCAAGTTATAGACATTAGTACATATCCTCCTAAATACTTGAATATGTGCATTATTACCAGAATTTAAATTTTATGATTCTTTGTTTTTTCTTTTGAGGTAAAATTTACATATGATAAAACACAAAACTTTTATGAGTGAATTTCCATGAGTTCTGACAAATGTATCTGTCTGTTCACCCAAATCTATATTACCCCAGAAAGTTCCTGCTGGCCCCTCCCAGTATCCCTACCCCACCAAGAGTAAATCACTTCTTTCAGGGCTTTATATAAATGGAACCATACTCTACATATTCTTTCGTCTCAGGCTCCTTTCATATAGCATAATGTTTTTGAGATTAGTCTGTTCTTGAGTTCATTGGTAGTTCTCTATTGCTGAGTTGTATTCCATTTTACCAGTTTGTTTATCCATTCTTCCACGTTTTGACTAGTATGAATGAGCTTCTATAAACATTCTTGTACAGATGTTTTTGAGGGCATAGGTCTTCATTTATAGTAGGTCAACATCTAAAAGTAGGATTCTGGTCATAGATAGGTGTACTTTTGATTTTTTAAGAAATTGCCAGATCTTTTCCAAAGTAATTGTTTATATTCTCACCAACAAAATGTGAGAGTTTTAGTTGTTCTACGTCCTCACCCATATTTGGTGCAGTCTGACTTTTTAGGTTTAGCTATTTTGGTGGGTTTGTGGTGATGTTTAATCATAATCTAATATGCCTTTTCCTTGATGACTAATATGTTGAAATCATTTTCATATGCTTACTGGTCATTTATATAATTTTCTCTGTAAAGTGTTCATTGCAGTTATTTTCCCATTTTTAAATTGGATTATTTGTGTTTTTATTATTGAGGTATAGAAGTTCTTTATATGTATGAGCCATATATAAAAATATATATGTATGTAAATATATAAACAAGTATTTTATTACGTATATTTTGCAAGTATTTCTTTCCAATCTGTGCCTTGCTAATTTATTCTCTTAGTGATGTCTTTTGATGAGCAGAAGTTTAAATTTTGAGGTCTAATTTATCAGGGCTTTCTTTTTCTTTCATGGTTGATTATTTTCTGTATCCTGTCTAAAACAAGGTTATCTCTGTTATATATATGTATACACACACACGCACATATATATAGTTTGAAAACTTTATAGTACAGTTGTAGCTTTTATGTTTAGATTTATTATCCATATTAAATTAATTTTTATTTGTTGTGTGAGGTCAGTGTAGAGTTTTTTAATTTTCTGTATGGCTATTTAATTCTTCCAGCACTATTTGCAGATGTTCCTTTCCCCCACTGGAATTTCTTAATGTTATTCTTAAGGATCAAATGACCACATAAATGTGCATCTATTTCTGAGCTCTCTGCTCTGTTCCATTGGTTTTGTAGCTCTTTATATATCAGTGTACCAGACTACACTGATTTCTGTAACTTTATAGTAAGTCTTCAAGTCAGATGGTATAAGCCTTCCATCTTTGTTCTTTTTTTGTTTTTTATAAAATTGGTTTTTATATCCTAGTTCCTGTAAAATTTTAGATTTATTTTAGAATTATGTTGCTGGTTTCTAAGAAATTAGCCAAATGGGATTATGATTGGGAATATATTTATTCTAGGGATCAGTTTGGGAAGAATTGACTTCTCACCAATATCAAGCCTTCCAATCCATGAACATACACTATCTCTGCATTTATATAGGTCTTCTTTAAAACCGCTCAGTAATATTTTATATAAACATCTTAAATACCTACTATTATATTTATTACTCAGAATTTTATTTTTAAATATTTCAGATAGAATTTAAAATTTTTATTTTTCAAAGTTTTCTGTTAATAGGTGATAGCAAAACCTGACAAATACATAAGAAGAAAGGAAACTGTAGACCACTATTCTTTATGAATACAGATAGAAAAATTCTCAACAAGATATTAGCAAATTGAATACAGCAACATATAAAAAAGATTATACACCAGAACCAAATATAATTTATCCCACTAATAAAAGGTTACTTAGACATTTGAAAATTAATCAGTGTAAACTCCATATTAATAGAATAAAAGAAAAACATACAATCATCTCAGTAAACTTAGAAATAATATTTGACAAAATCCATTTCATGATAAATATGCTCAACAAACTAGGAATATAAGGAAACTTTTTAACCGGCTAAAGAACATCTATGGAAAACTCACAACTAACATTACAGTTACTAGTGAAAGACTGAAAGTTTTCCACCTAAGATTGGGAACAAGACAAACATTTCTACTCTACCCACTTCTAGTCAATAATATACTATTGACTATGAGCTAATAAATGAGTTCTGTGAGGTTGCAACATATAAAATCGATATACAAAGACCAGTTATATTTGTATACACTAGCAAGGAGCAATTTAAAATGAAATTAAGAAAACAATTTTATTTATAATAGCATCAATAAAAAATACTTAGGAATAGACTTAACAAAAGCAGTGTAAGACATGCACGCTGAAAACTGCAAAGCGTCATTGAAAGAGATTAATGATGACCTAAATAATGGTGAAACACACCATAATCATAGAAAACTTAAGTTAGCAAAATGTTAGTACTCCCCAGATATATCTACAGATTCGGTGCCATCCCTGTGAAAATCTTATCTGGCTTTTGTCTTTTTTTTTCTTTTTTGTGGAGAATGGGGTCTCACTATATTGCCCAGGCAGATCTTGAACTCTTGGGCTCAAGCTATCCTCCTGATTCTGCCTCCCTAAGAGCTAGGATTACAGGTGTGAACCACTGCACCTGCTTTGTCTGGCTTTTTAAAAGAAATTTATAGGCCAGCCATGGTGACCCACGCTTGTAATCCCAGCCCTTTGGGAGGCCGAGGCGGGCAGATCACGAGGTCAAGAGATCGAGACCATCCTGGCCAACATGGTGAAACCCCGTCTCTATTAAAAATACAAAAAAATTAGCCAGGTGTGGTGGCATGCGCCTGTAGTCCCAGCTACTTGGGAGACTGAGGCAGGAGAATTGCTTGAACCCAGGAGGCAGAGGTTGCAGTGAGCTGAGATCACGCCACTGCACTCCAACTGGTGACAGAGTGAAACTCTGTCTCAAAAAAAAAGAAAAAAAAAGAAATTTATGATCCTGAACTTCATATGGAAATATAAAGACCCAAAATAGCCAAAACAATCTTGGAAAAGAACAATGTTAGAGGACTCACAGCTCCCAATTTCAAAACTTATTACAAAGCTAGAGTAATCAAGAGTCTTTGGCACTGGCAGGATAGACAGATAGATAAATGGAATGGAATAGAGAATCCATGAATAAACCTGTATATCTGTGGCCAGTTGATTTTCAAAAGGGTTCCAGAGCAATTCAATGGAAGAAAGAATAGTCTTTTCAACAAATGGTTCTGGGACAACTGGATTTCCACATGTATTAATAATACAAAATAATGAATTTGGATGCTTGTGTCACACCATATACCAAAATTAAAAATGACCCAAGATTTAAATATAAAAGCTAAAACTATGAAATTCTTATAAGGAAACATAGGTATAAATCTTTATAACCTTGGATTAGGCAATAGTTTCTTGAGTGAAACACCAAAAGCATGTACAGCAAAAGAAAAATATAGATAAATCAGACTTTATCAAAATTTTAAACTTTTGTGCTTCAAAGAACACAATCAAGAAAGTGAAAAGAGAACTCAAAGATGGAAGAAAATATTTGCAAATTTTATATTTGATAAAGAGTATACCAGATATATGAAGAAATTTAAAAATTCACTTAAAAAGACAAATTACCCAATTTAGAAATGGGGAAAAGATATGAACAGACATTTGTCCAAAGAAGATATTATAAATGGCTAATAAGCACATGAAAAAATGCCCAACATTATTAGCCCTTAGGACATGTAAATCAAAACCACAACGTGGTACCACTTCATACCCACTTGGGTTACTATTTTAACTGTCTGTCGAATTACTATAGTCTATCATTTTTAGACAGTAAATATAGTAATATAGTATATAGTAATGTAGTAATTGTCTAAAATTGACAGACAATAACAGTGTTGACAGGGATGTGGTAAATTTGGAACCTTCATGCATTTTGATGGGATTGTAAAGTGCTGTAACCACTTTGATAAAACACCTTGACATTTTCTCAAAAAGTTAATCATAGAGTTATCTCACTCCTAGGTATAGACCTAAGAGAACTGAAAACATACATTCACACAAAAATTGTACATGAGTGTTCATAGCAATTTTATTCCTAATAAACAAAATAATAGACAACCCAAATAGCCATCAGCTGATGAATGGATGAACAAAATGTGATATATGCATGCAGCAGAATATTATTCAACCTAAAATCAGAATGGAATACATTTACATGCTGCAAAATGGATAAACCTTGAGCACATTAAGCCAGACACACAGACTTCATATTGTCTGATTCCATTTATATGAAAAGTCCAGAATAGGCGACTTCATAGGAACAGAAAGTTGAGTAGTGGTTATAAGGGACTGGGCTGGGGGGAATGGGGAGTGACTGTTAATGGGTACAAGACTTCATTTTGTGTGATGAAAGGTTCTGGAATTAGATAAGAAGAATGGTCGCACAACTTTGTGAATGTACTAGAAAGCATGAACTGTACACCTTAAAAAAGTGAACTATACATTATATAAATTATATCTCCAATAAAAAATAAAGTTGTACTCTATAATTTTCGTAAATCTACTTACTAGTTCTGATAGTTGTTTGGTAGGTTTAATGGGATTTTTTACACAAAATATGCCATTCAGAAAGTTTGGTTCTTTTCTAATTTTTGTAGTTGTTCTTTTCCTTTATTATAATGACTCAGACTTCCTGTTTGAGGAGTAAATGCTGAGTACAAGTGGTGAGAGTGGACATCTTTGTCTTGATCCTGATTTTATGAGGAATTTTTTATTATATTAACAATCAAGTATAATTTTCACTGTAGAATTTTCAGAGATGCATTTTATTGTATTAGGGAAGTTTTCTTTCATTTCTAGTTGATGAGTGTTTGTTTTTAAATCCTTAGTGGATTTTTAGTTTTTTCAAGATTTTTTTCTGTTTCCATTGAATTGTCATATAGTTTTTCTCTTTTGTTATTGGAATTTTCCACTGTGTCTTATACTTGATATCAAAAAAATAGACAATATAAGTAGAGAATCCCACAACAGATTATAGAGCCTAGGGCTACAAGTGGTTAATATCACTTCTACCCACATTCCTTTAACTGGAACTAGACCTAAATACGAGGGATCATGAGAATTATAGTCTTCCTGGGTGTCTAGGAGAAGCATGAAATGATTTGATGAAAACAGAGCAATTAGAGTGATGGTAATGAATAAAAATAAAGCCGTTTTATATATTATTATTTTAAAGTAACAGAAATATCTTCAAAAGAAGACCCAAATACTGAGGCTGAACAAATAAATGAATGGATGGTAGGTGGTGCAAGCCAGGTTTCTCATTGTCAGGGCAATTGCCATAAGCTAGGAGAGGGGGCTGCAACAAACCCTGTAATGCTGTAATGCTGGATTAGAGTTGGACATATCAGCTAACTTCATGTTAGCTTAACTACTATTTAATTTGATAAATATACATATGGACAGACACAGAAACAATTATAGGTATGTGCATATAACTGGGTTTGAATATGTATTTATACTTCTTGGCTCTTTCTGCTGAGGGGGCCTGGGAGCAGTGATACCTCAGTAGCATCAAGCACATGCAGTGCCCAGACCGTGGTTTCTAAATATTATCCTCCAATAATAGGAACTAGGGATCCTCAGAGAAATGACTGAGTTTGTGGCTGAGACAGTAAAAATACAAGATCTTGGAGCACATGGTATGCCCTAAAAAAAAAGTGCTCCAAAAACAAAAAGATGTAGGCATGTGAAAGGCATACAGGAACCAATTTAATAGAGCTCCCAGAGACCAAAGCTAGAACAATTTGAGCCACAAAATAAATAACATGGTATTTGATTATAACCCAAAGTATAAAATAAATATGTCTGAGTTCATCCTAATATAAATAAATGATCGAACAAATAAAAAGAGTCTTTCTTCTAAAAGAATCCCAAATAGTACAGGTAGATATATCCCCCTTCAGATAGTGACGCTTACCCTCCCCCTTAAATGTGGGCTGGATTTATGACTGGCTTCCAAAGAGGGGAAATAGTAACTTTACAGTGAAAAAGCCTGGTAAACATTATCTTAACCAGGTGATCAAGGTTAACATCACCATGATAAGTCAGGCTGATGTCATTTGCCTGCCCCCTGATGTGATGTGATGAGAAGTTTACCTTGCCTCGGTGATATTCTTCCCAATAACCCTAATCAGCCAAAAGTGAGGGCATGCTTTAAAAATACTTGGCTAATACACATCAAGACTGTCAATGTCATGGGAAGCAAGAAAAAACTGAGAAACTGTCACAGACCAAAAAAGACTGAAGAGACATGATGACTCAATGCAATGTGATACCCTAGACTGGACTGGATCCTGGAACAGAGAAAGGACATTAGTAGAAAAACTGGTAAAATCCAAATGAAGTCTGGAGTTGAGTTAGTAGTAATGCACCAATGTTGGCTTCTTAGTTGTCACAAACGTACCGGGCCATGGTAATGTGAGATGTTAACATTGGGGGAAACTGGGGGAGGAGCATGTAGGAACTCTTTGTATTATCTGCAATTTTTTCTGCAAATTTAAGATTATTCCAGTATAAAAAAATTGTCAAAAACACTAATAATAAGAAGGCCCAAAAGGTGAAACAGATATTGGCAAAGCTCTTGTGGTATGAGTAGAGGTACAAGGCCTGAGTCCTGACTGTTCAGCCTCTTCTCACTCCTCACTCCCTTCTTCCCCAGGTCCCCAGGGTTCTCTGTCACATATTCTGAAAAGTACTGCCCTGCAGAATTAAATGCAAGCTCCTCAACATGTCTTCTGGGACCCTTCATATTCTCACTCTTGTCTAGCTTTCATCTTCATCATCTGTTGACCTCTTGCCTCCTATATTTATTTCTGTATTTATTTCCTTCATGTATTTTGAAGGCACTTTCTTTTCCTCAAGCAGATCCTGACCTTCTTGTTGATTTTGAACATGCTATTTTTTTTCAGCTTGGAAGACCGTTCTCAAGCTTACTCACCCTCAAAAACTCTTCAGAAATCATCTCAGAATTCAGCTTAAGAGTGAGCCTTCTCTTGAAAGGCTCTAAGGGAAAGGGACACCTTCCTGAATTGTTTCTACAATAGCACATAGTTCTAGTTGCCTGTGTGTGTGCCTGTAAGCATGCCTCTTGCCTGCAAATAGCCCACAAGCTCCTTAAGGAGATGTCATTCGTCTCTCTCTGCCAAATGTCAAGCACAGTACCTGCACATAGTAGGTATTCAGTAACTGCCAAATAAATGAATGAATGGATGAATAAGAGTAGCAGTTTTATTGAAATTAGATTATTTTTTGTAGCCTTTTAATTTATTTGAATCTAGTTGTCATGAAAATACAAATTCAGCGTTTTAATAAGCAAATTGATCCCAGTTTGCCAGTTTAAAAGAAAAGCATTGGCTTTTTAGGAGTAAGTACTAGCCTCAATTCAGCCAGCACATATACAACATATTGAGAGTGGTTGGGTATTTTTTCCTTTAAATAACAAAAATTTCAGATGGTGCATACTTTACAGTAAATGAAATAGATACTGTAGTGTTGCTTTTTCAGTCTGCTGGTGTTTGAAGTAGTTGTCAGTAAAGCTAGCTGCATGCATTTATCTTCATTAGCCATTCCAAGGTGATGCTTTTTGATGCAGGTGGCCCAGCTCTTCCCAGGCACTTTAATTTGCCAATTATTGTACCCACTATCTGTAGAACAGATAGTGATTAGTTTCACATTTTGCTCACTGGGCAGCTTAATGTTCTTGTCACCTTACATTGAGTTTTAAATGTGCAAAGCGCAAAGAATGTGAAACATGTTTCTCAGACTTGGGGGCGGTAGTGGCTGTCATGCCTAGTAACTTGAATTACTTCTGGATACAGAAATTAAGGGGCCTGGTTCATTAACAAAAAATAAAATAATCTGACAAAAGTGCATCAAAAAAGGCAACATGAGTGTGTGTGTGTATAAAGGTTAGATGCATCTTTTCATTTTCTTTCACAAAAGCATTATTTGCTGCCGAAGCATCTTTTGCTAGCGTGTGGGATCTGAGTGCTAGTTTGCTGGCTTAGATTACTACCGTTTAAAGAAAGAGAGAGATAATGGCAGGATCTTATTTAGAAAATAGCATTCTACCTTAATGATTTTCTTCTTTGAGTATTCTAAGGCAACATAGGCCACCCAAAACAGAGAATGAGAGGCACTGATTTTTAATGTAACAACTATTCACTACCTTACATTTTGGACAATTTTGCTCTAGCTATGACTCATTCATGAATTTTTTTTTTAATTGCCAGAGAAAGTTGAGAAGTTCCCTTTGGAAAAATCCAAAACCACACTTAGCAGTTTCGTCTGATGTTCATTTGTTTAATTTCCTGGGAGTGAGGTTGGCTAATTTATGGGGACTTAACCTAGTGCCATTATTAGCAGAAAAGATTATTTAACATTTTAAGAAAACATGGGAGAATGCCAGGCACATGGCATCCCAAACATAAACTTTATTTGCTACCTTCTTGAAGAATTTGTTTGCATATAATGTTGTTCACACCAGTGATAACAGAAAATGTATTTAATAACTACTCAGAATTAATATGCTGTAGTATGCATGGCTGCCTAATTTAATTTATCTCTGATTAAGCCTATTATGTTTGAGATCACTTTACAGAAGAGATTTTTTTTGCCAGCTGTAAGCTTATTTGAATTGTAATATAAGTTAATAATGTGTGAAATAACTAGTGGTGCTTACTTCTAAATGTTAATTTTGCCAACTGACTTCCTGAGTTGCATACCCAGACCATTAATGGGCATTTAGTTAATATCTTACATGAAGACCAGCTATTGGAATAAATATGAGAATTAACTATTTTAGTAGGCAAAGACAAATGGCACAGAAATTCTTTAATTCTGAAATCCAGAAGAAAAGCTCTTGCATTATAAAAGTAATTGAAAATCAATGACTGATAATCACATAACATCACATATAAAGTAACATGTACTTTTTACATGACTCGTGTTCTAAATTTATTTCTTCAACCCTAAATCGTCTCACTGGATCAGATAGAGTGGGACCCTCGGGGTTCTTGCAGTGATCTATGCAGCACCTGCCTCACTGTCTGTGTGATCAGGTCTCTTGAGTGGGCCCAGCACCAGAGGGAAGGGGCTTGGCTATTGCTGTTCAGTGGCTTGTTCTCCACATTACAGACTAAGCTTTGTATGTTTATTCGGAACCAATTGTTTCATTGGTCAGTCTAATCCTCTTTTTCAATGTCTTAAGTAATTAGCACCAAAAAAGTGATTGGGCTAATTACATTCCCTTGCTCCGCATTTGGCCTCATACAAGGTTCTGTGCATCCTTAGACACAGTTTGCATGACTTAGAATGTGAACTGTATTATTTGTATACATACTTAATTTTGGTAAACTCATTCCTCTCTACCCATTCCCAAACTGCTTTTCTCCCTTTTTGTAGTTCTTTTTTTGGCACTCTAATTAAAATTCCACCCAGTCCTCAAAGCCCCTTAAAAATCGTACCTGCTCTATGAAGATTTCCTAACCATCCCAGGCCATGACCACGTCCTCATTGGTTGGCGGTGGGGTGATTTGCCTTGATCATGTAGAGTCACCTTTCATATATTCTACTTATAGATTCTATGAGGACAGAGACCTTGCAATTTAAATCGTTATACCCCACGATGCCTAATACAGTTTCTTGTAAGAAAAAAATATATATCAATAGATGGTGGTGATTGATGTTCAGAATACAAACATGACAAGGGAGATGCTTATAGATCGTGAACCCTAGGTGAATAAGTAAATGTAGGTGAATACATAAAGTCAGTTTGTGGATTCTCATTTGTTTTAAAGTTGAAGTAGAAACTTGCATGTAATAATTAACAAGTCAGAGATCACAAAGTGGATTTCTCCTTGCTTTAAACAGCTCTTGCTAGGCCTATAGTTTGAATCTCAGAATGTGTGTAAAGTAGTGTTTCTTAACCCTGACTTACATGAGAATTGGCTGGGGAACTTAAAACATGTATGCCCGTGATAAGAACTCACCTTCAAATCAGTTAAATCAGGGAGCACTTTTTAAAAAGCTAGCCAAATGAATTTAGTAAGAAACCAGAATTGAGAACCACTGGTGTAAAGGAAACTTAAAGGTCACTAAATTCATATATCCATCTGGTGTTTGATTGTTGTATACAGCTGTTTAGCAATGAAAGAAGAGTGTTTCTAATAGGATTAAAATTGCAGCTCTCTGGTGCAGGTTTTCATGCCAAATCCAATCCTTCTCTCAAGCTAACATCCAAGGTGACCTACTCTCTTGGTTTGTACAGAGCTATCCTTTTTTTTTTTTTTTTTTTTTTTTTTTTTTTGAGATGGAGTCTTACTCTGTCACCCAGGCTAGAGTGCAGTGGTGCTATCTCCGCCCACTGCAAGCTCCGCTTCTCGCTTCTCAGGTTCACGCTATTCTCCTGCCTCAGCCTCCCGAGTAGTGGGACTACAGGTGGCCACCACCACGCCCAGCTAATTTTTTGTATTTTTAGTAGAGACAGGGTTTTACCATGTTAGCCACGATGGTCTCGATCTCCTGACCTCGTGATCCCTCAGCTTCCCAAAGTGCTAGGATTACAGGCATGAGCCACTGAGCCCGGCCGCTATCCCATTTTTTAACACAGAAAGTTCCACGTAGTAGGAAACACCTTATTACTGGGCAAACCAGGACAGTTGGTCATCCTACTACCAACACACTTATGACTTGGATACCACAGAGGTGGTTTTGGATAAATTTCCTCTTGAGAGGAAGTGGGGTTTCTGACAGAATTTTTAATGAAAAAAATAGAAACAGAACACTTTAAAACCTTAGCAGCCTTGAGGGTAAAGAGACATATCAAGAGAAAAAGGGAAAACATTGCAATAGGTTCTCAGAGAATTTTTGCAGTTACGATGAAAGAGGGGGATTATGGCATGTAATTAATTAAAGAACATCAAAATATTCACTCACTTTTGTCTCTGTTATGTAGGTAAATTAAGGATAATTTTGTAACATAAGAAGGCATGGAGCAAAAATCCCAAACTTGTAAGTGTAATTAACTAAACAATAAGCCCCTTGAGGATAGATTTTTCTTGTTGTTATTTTTCGGTTTTGGTTTTTTTGTTGTTGTTGTTGTTGTTGTTTGTTTTTTGTTTTTTGAGACAGTCTCACTTTGTCACCCAGGCTGAAGTGTGATGGTGCGATCTCTGCTCACTGCAACCTCCGCCTCCCGGATTCAAGAGATTCTCCTGCCTCAGCCTCCTGAGTAGCTGGGACTACAGGCGCATGCTACCACACCCAGATAATTTTTTTGTAGTCTTAGTAGAGACGGGGTTTCACGATGTTGGTCAGGCTGGCCTCAGACTCCTGACCTCGTGATCCGCGCATCTCGGCCTCCCAAAGTGCTGGGATTACAGGTGGGAGCCACCACACCCAGCAGAGGATAGTTATTTTTACAAAGAGAAAACAAAGGATTATTGACAGCTACATAGAAAATTACTGACAGAACTAACATATGGCTCCTAGATAATTTTCTGGTAGGATCTTTGGCCCTTTTCCTACTACACATCCTTTTAGTCCCAGTGACCCTCCTTTCAGATAAAAATAAATGTTGTTAGATTAATAGAAAAATGAAAGTGTTTTACTAACAAAAATACTTTTAGCAGTTTATTGTATAATGATAGCATTAACATTTTTTCATCATGAATGTCCATTTGAGTTTTATGCTGATATCATGGTATAGTCCTGCAACCTAAGGTTTAACTTATCTCAGTTATTTTCTGTTTTGATTGATCACTGGGTAGCCAGTCTGACCACTACATAGTTGATTCATGTTACTTATTGATTGCCAAAATTGCCAGAGGTACCCTGGTCATTTAACTGTCTTTATAATCAAATCAAATCCACTATGCAGCAATTCAGTCAATGGTTTGGTGTTCATCTGTCTAAAATGTTGGTGTACCACATAGGGACAAGATAAAATAGCTCATTTCATTGAAATCATAATAGATTTTCTCCCACTCTAAAATTTGTATGCTGCTATGGGAGGGAGCATCAATCAGTCAAAATTATAACATATTCTGTTGTTCTTTTCTTCCTTAAAACATTTAGCTGAAGTTGTAGAAACTCAGAGCAACATATGTTAGAGTGGGAAGTTGCAGATAACTCATCCAGTCTTTTCCAAAGTATGTCAATAAATATTACCTGAAAGAAAAGAAAAAAGGGGGAGAGTCTGTAGTCAAGTAAGTTTGTATAATGGAAGGTAAAACAAAATGGAACAGACACCTTGAATATACTCATATGTGTTTCAAAGCTTCAAGAATGGGGAGGGGGAGGCATGAGACGATCGAGGTGTGTTTCAAAATCATCTAACCACAAAACTCTTTGTCATGAACACTTGGAGGGACTTCATCTAACCTCCTAATTTTGTAGTTAAACAAATAGAATTCTAAAGGGGTCAAGAAACTGATGCTGGACCAAATACTTTCCTTTATTGTTTTTGTCCAGTCCTCTCTTTCCCCTACTTATATAAAAGTAGATATCAATATAATGATTTTCTTAATATAATCAATACATCAATATAATGATTTTCTTAATATAATCAATATATCAGTATAATGATTTTCTTAATTTTCTGTAAGAGCTCTGCACACCCCTTTTCAGTGGCTAACTGATGCGTTGCTTCCAGGTGACCAGCTTACCAGTGATGTGATGCCTAAAAATGGAAATGAAAAATTAGTCGCTTAGAAAAGATGTACTTTTAGACAGCTTAAGGTTTCAATATCATCTCATATTCTGATTTGAATAGCTTTTTTTAAATTGGGTACCTACAGTATGCCAGGTTCTTAATATGCATTGTATGATTTAATTCTCATAAAATCCTGCAAAATAGAGAATATGTCCATTTTCCTATCAGGGAGTTTATTTAGTAAATGGAAGACAGGGGATTTAAAATAAGGTCAATCTGACTGTAAAGTCAAGCTTTTTGTTAAGCTCAAAGATATGATGATGGCTGCATTGGAAGTGATGTTGTTGACAACATAGTTAACTTTTTTAAAAAGTTATTGGTCCATAATTGAGTATGACAGAGGATAGAGGACTACATAATTTGAGGTAGACAAATTTATAAGAAATATAAGCAGGACTATAAACATATATTCAAGTAAAAGGATTACCTGCAAGCTGACATAAATTTCTTTGGGAGATGAGGGTAGGAATACACACATATATACCTTGGTACATACATATGCGCACATATTCTTGAGCCAAAAAATAGTTATATTTCAGAGTGATAAGAGTCAGTATATAGTTAAAAGTTGATCTGGACATGTAATTGTGAAAATTTATTATGTGATAGGTTTTGTTGCAGGCTATACTGCTTTTCATATGCATTTTGGGCACATTTTGTACCCAAATGATAAAATGATAAAATGTAGTTTGACCATTAACATTCAGTGACATAAATTGCTTAACTGCCTTCCAAGTCAGTGATCATTGTTTGGAATTATCTTGAAGCCAAATGATTTTCTGAAATTTCTCTTCTTATTTAGTGAACGTACATAGCTTTTCTTTGTATAGTTATTTAGTTGGGCCAGTCTTCCTGCTGTTCTATTTTAAAATCTTTTATGTCTGTTTCCTTTTTCTCCTTCCCCCCTCCCTCCCTTTCTGCTTTCTTTCTTCCCTCCTTCTTATAGTCTTCCTTCCTTCTTATTGATATGCATCTACCTCAAATTGATTATTTGTCCAAACTTCTGGAGCCAAGATAACAAAATGCTGTTGTCTGGATAAAGATAACATTTATGGAAAGTCATCTTGACCTTGCCTGATAATCCCTAAAAAAAATGAAGAAGTAAAATGATTTTGTCAATACCCTACTTAAAAGTAGTTGTAAGGTGGTTAGTAGTTGATTTCAGGTAACTCATAAAGTTCTCTGGACAAACAAACTAGACCAAAACAAAATACAGAAGTACATATAACTACAAAGTAAAATGTATAACACTAGAAACTTCTGGTTTTATTAGATTGAACACAGGCTTTCATATCTTTCTGTTCCAGAAATCTCACTAAAATTACTCTTACTAAAATTAGTAAAGAATAAAAAATAAATCTCATTAAAAGTAGTAAAGAATAAAAAATAAATCTCACTGAAATTAGTAAAGAATTTTAAAAATCACAAAGCAGGGACACAAAGCAAATGAGAGAGAACAAACAGAGGAGAGGCTACTGAACATGAGATATCAGGCAATTTGTGGAAGACAGCAGAGTGATGGAGGAGGAATAGCTGAGGTGCACTGAGCGAAGCCTTCAGATTCATGCACAGGATGCTGCGGAGGCTTAGGAGTCATGAGACTGGAAAAAGGAGAATCGATTGCCAGGAGCTTCAGACCAGCGGAGTATATGGAGTAGTTAGGCCCTGCCATCCCTAGCTCACACTGCCACTACCAATTCCCCATCCCTATGTGAGGCATCAGGGATAGTCTTAGGCTACATTGAATCAGAGATACTCTGGACTCAGGGATTGGGCCCAGGAGAGAGGATGAAACTCCACAGACAGAACAGGTGAAACCCTCCTGGACTATTCCCTGACATAGCTCCCAGGGAACCTACAGCTAGGGACTGGCTCCTTAGGCAGGGGTTTGGAGATTCTTATCTGCAGAAACTCAATCCAAAAAAATGACTGATTGGCAGAGTCCCTGTTGAAATGGTTAGATTCGCCACTCCGTTACCTCAGAGGGATTCCAGTCAAGGAAAAAGCACACCCTGTCTACACTCAGGGTTTCCCTTGGAAACTAGACCCACTGTTTTTAAATATAAATGAATTGTTTGTTTCATATATAATGCATATATATGAAATAAACATATATGTTTCTTAAATATAAATGAGTAATGAAGGGCCACCAGATATTTGAGGATATCCACTGACATAAAATATAGAATAAAATATAGAGATCAAAACAGAGAAAGGGGCTAAAGGAGCTCAGAGAAGCTACAGATATTTCAGGAAGCAAATGAAAAGCTTTTAAAACCCTATAGTAACTTCAGAAAGATGAGAGACACTGTTATATCTATTAAAATAAAAAGTATTCTATAGAACAGGAACAATTAGAAAATAAGAAGGAGGTATTGGAAATTAAACTTATAGAAGCATATAAAACGATTCAGTGGTATAGAAGTCAAACTTTCTAGAAAGTAGATAGTCCAAACGTTTTCACACTGCTGATAAAGACACACCCAAGATTGAGTAATTTATTCAAAAAAAGAGGTTTAATGGACTCACAGTTACACATGGCTGGGGAGGCCTCACAATCATGGCAGAAGGCAAGGAAAGAACAAAGTCACATCTTACAGGGTGGCAGGCAAAGAGAGAATGAGAAGCAAGCAAACAGGGTTTCCCCTTATAAAACCATCAGATCTCATGAGACTTATTCACTCCCATGAGAACAGTATGGAGGAAACCACCCCCCATGATTCAAGTGTCTCCCACCGGCTCCCTCCCACAACACATGGGAATTATGGGAGCTACAATTTAAGATGAGTTTTGGATGAGAACACAGCCAACCATATCAGATGGAGATGGGGTGAGGTGGAGGTGAGAAATATAGTGGATTAATCCACGAGGTTCCACATTTTACCATAAGCATGCCAGAAGGAGAAAACAAGAAAAAAATGGTTCAGAGACAAGTGCTAAAGAATAATAGAAGAAGAATTGTCAAAATGGAACAATGCTATTTTCCAGATTTTCAGAGACCATAAAGTGCCCAAAATGATGGGTAAGAAAAGATTCTCATTAGCTCATTAGGATTCTTTACTCGAAGACTTCAGAATACCAGGATTAAAAAGAAGATTCCAAAACCTTCCAGAGGAGTAACACATGTCACATGTAAAAGATCATACCTGGTAAAAGGAATAGTAGTGGCCTGAGACTGCAACACTGGAAGCTAGAAGACAATGAAGTACAGCCTAAACATTTTGAGGGAAAATTACATTTTACTTAAAATTCAGTTACAAGTTTAACTCACAAACAAGTATGAGAGTAGCATTAAGACGTTTTCAGACACACGAGGTCTCAACAAATTCACCTCCCGTGTACCTTTTCTCAGGAAGCTACTAGAGAATGTGCTCTACAAAAATGAGGATGTAAACCAACAAAGAGGAAACCATGGGATCCAGGAAATGGGGCTCCAACATAGGAGAGAGGCATAGGGATTTCACAAAATGGCGTTGAAAAGAAGCCCCAGGACAACAGGTGGGCAGCTGGCCTGGAAAACCTCTAGACCAGAGGGGCTGGACGGGAGGCTCCTCCAGGGAAAAAGAGATCCAGTAGACTAACCAGTGGGCTAATTGTGTAAAAAAAAAATGATTTCAATATAAGTTCTATGGTTCTTTTGGGTAGTTCATGAATGGTTAATGATACATACACAAAAGAGGTAAGCAAAATAAAAGACAACACCAGGAAAAATAAGATGTTGAACAACATCGAACGCATACTCTTTTACTACTTGTCTCGGTAGTAAACAATATTACATGGTCATAGTAAGGTAAACTAGAATATCAGTTTAACCCCAAGTTGCCATTTAACCCACTGGAAAGATCAGGAAAGAAAACTTGGGAGCGTGTGATAGTATCACAATGCTAAATTTTCCTTATTTTGCATAGTAGTAAGGCAGATAATCTCTAAAAATGATAAGTTAATAAATATCAATATATACACAGTACTGAAGTATAGGGATGTAAATAGCATAGTTAAAAGTGGTTTCCTCTCCCATGGTGAAATTCAACCTCCCTAGTTACAGTTGCTGGACAGTGCTAGTTTTCCTGCGCTGGACAAGACTATAGATTAACCAAACCAAGAACAATTGGTTGCAGCAAAAGTCTTACCTATATAGGAGGTTACACACTCTGGAAAATAAACATCTTTCATAATAAAAGCAAAAAAAAAAAAAAATAGTTTCCCCTGAGAAGCAGGAAGGGGAGTGGTAGGCAAAGTGGGGGAAGGGCATACTCTTTTTGATTATAGGCCTTATAATACTATGGGCATATATCACTTTAATAAATGCTAAGCTGATTTTTAAAAATTACTGGAATGAGAAGTAGAAATTATAAAACCAGCATGCACAATGCTCCCACCCCCCAAATAAAGCAAAAACAAAAGAGGAAGAAGCTGATGGTGATTTTTTAATGTTTCAAAACTCATTTATCTACCTCATATCTAATAGCAAAGTAGAACTCAGGACCCTCTGCCAGTCTTACTCCAACCAACATTTCCTGTCATCTACACCTACTCCCCACATTCTTTCTTTAAGCTAAACAGAGCTACTTCATGTTTCCTGTACAACACCTATATTTTCCTTTATCTGGTCCTTTGCTTGTAGTGCAATTATTGTTCACCTTCCATTCACACATATTCCTAACACACACACTCACATACACTTATCCCTTACCAAGGTCCCCTTGTAGCACCTCCATCCCTTGAACACTTCCCTACCTGTTTACATGTCGGCTCAAAAAGCTTTCTGAGGGATCTTTGAGGGACCCCAGATAATAGTGTTCTCCCCTTTCTTTTCATTCCTGCTGTATTGCCTTTAACACCAGGGCACAGGAACCATATTGCACTGGTATTTGTTCCTCCTATAGTGCCAGGCAGAGTCCTGGAATATTCCAGGGATCGCCTCAGATATTAATCAAGTGGGCAAATTAATCTTCCATTAAAGGTGAAATCCACTCTATCATGACCCAGTGCTAAACATCTCTATCTGCAAAAATAAACATCACTAGAATGTATGGCTTTTTGTTTTTGTTTTAAGGAAGCTCATGTGCTTTCCTCCTAAGCACGGAGAGCGTGCACAGAGCCCAGAGGTACTGCTCCCTAAAAGTTTGCTAGTACTTCCTTCATGGGGAATGTGGAAAGCTTGTAAGTTTTAATTTGACTCTGCAGGGTTACAGGTAGCCTGGCACTGATGTTGCTGTGGGAAGGATGTCACTTAGGTCTCCAACTGAAGAATCACCTAGACATGACCCTGGGCCTGATGAACAGCCTAAGATATGCCAGGAAAATGGAAACCCTGTCATGAGGCCAGAACAGGAAAATAAAAAAGGAAGTCCACAAATAATGATATAGCAAGCATAGCACAGCTTGGACTTGCATTCATAGCTTCCCATGCTTAGTTCAGGTATCTTTCTATTTAATCAGGCTTTATACCACAAGCCCCAAGTCTCTTTTATAACCATTCAAATGATCATCTAACAGACTATAACAGGATTAATCTAAAACATCCGCCTGTGGAGATAACAAAAGCCCAGCAATATTATGATACATGCAAACAATGGGGTACAATGGAGTCTTTAAAAAGAATAAGGCCAGGTTGGTGGCTCATGCCTGTAATCCCAGCACTTTGGGAGAATGAGGCAGGCGGATCACTTGAGGTCAGGAGTTTGAGACCAGCCTGGTCAACATAGGGAAACCCAATCTCTACTAAAAATACAAAAATTAGCCAGGTGTGGTGGCGGGCACCTGTAATCCCAGCTACTTGGGAGGCTGAGGCAGAAAAATGGCTTGAACCCAGGAGACAGAGGTTGCAGTGAGCTGAGATCATGCCACTGCACACCATCCTGGGTGACAGAGAGAGACTCCATCTCAAAATAAATAGATACAATGATGGACAGGATAAAGAAAATGTGGCACATATACACCATGGAATACTATGCAGCCATAGAAAAGGATGAGTTCATGTTCTTTGCAGGGACATGGATGAAGCTGGAAAGTATCATTCTCAGTGAACTAACACAAGAACAGAAAACCAAACACTGCATGTTTTTACTCATAAGTGGGAGTTGAACAATAACACATGGACACAGGGAGGGGAACATCACACACCAGGGCCCGTCAAGGGGTGTGGGGCAGGAGGAGGGATAGCATTAGGAGAAATACCTAATGTAGATGATGGGTTGATGGATGCAGCAAACCAAGGTGGCACATGTATACCTATGTAACAAACCTGCACATTCCGCACATGTACCCCAGAACTTAAAGTATAATAAAAAAAAGAAAAGAACAAGGTAGATCGGTAAGCCCTGCTGTGGTGAAGCATTTAATACATACTGTTAAAGGAAAAAGTAAGTGTGGAATAAAATTACCTCCTTCAGGTCTCTACTCAACTGTCACCTTTCCAATGAGGCCTTCCTTAACCACTGAATTCATACTTGAAAACATTTTGTCCCCTCTCCCCTTTTTCTCTGTTAGCATTTATCTCCATCTGATATAATCTATAACTTGTTTATTTGTGATCTATCTTCATACTGGAATATAATGTACACAAGGGATTTTGTCTGTTTTATTTACTGCTTTTCCGCAAGTGCCTAGAATAACCAAATGAATGAATTTATATGAGAAAGGTTTATTATTTGCATAGAAACAGTACTGGAAGGTTATACAAACTTCACAGTAGTTATCTGTGAGCAGTAGAAGTAGGAGACTAGGAGCAAGAGTAACTTTTTATTGTATATATCTTACCATGTACATGTACGTATCTTTTTTAATAAAAACACTAGTTTTATAGGGAATCCCATTTAAAGTGTTTTGTGAAGGCTATGATAAAATAATCACTTATTAATAAACACCATTTATTTCTAATTGTGAGATAATAAGTACCATTCTGAATTTCTCTTCTTTCCAGAAGTCAAGTTGTAAATGGGCCACTATTCAAGTTCATGGGCTTTATATTTTATGAAGCCTTTACCAACAGACTTTTTATTTTCCATCAGAGCAGTGCCCTGTGTACTTACATTGTGGTGGGGGAAAAATGGATTTTTAGGCCAGATGCATTTATATCTATTACCTTTTAACTAAATGACCTAGAGCAGGTTACTTAACCAGCCTGAGTTCCCTTACCTATAAAATTGGGATAATTTTCCCACTAGCAAAGGCTGCTCTTAAAGCAAAACAAGACCAAGTATATATATTCAATGCCTTGCAGCGTCTGGTCCAAGGTAGGACTTAGTATGTAAAGTCCTTCCCCTTTCCTGACAGAAGATGAGCCAGAGAGAAGACCCTTCGTGGTATTTTTACTTCTAACTACTCAAAATGTGGTCCCAACATCACCAAGAAGTTTTTGAGAAATGCAAAGTCTCAACCTTTACCGGATTTAATGAATCAGAATCTGCAGTTTAACAAAATACCTGGGTGATCCCTGTGGACAGTGAAGTTTGAAAAGCTCTGTTTTCATGTTTCTTATAGCAGTGTTTCAGACAGGCTCCTATTAATCATGTTGTTGTATTTAAAATTTTCTGTATTTTACAATGCTTTGACATCTTGGGGCCTTGTGGACTTGGGATGCTAAACCTTCCTGGGTCAGCTGATTCCTGGAGATAGCAAACATCTTGCCTGTGAGCTCGCCTTTGATATTCAAACCAACCAATCCTGAGTGCACGCCACTACCTGCTTCCTTTTATCAGGCTCCTGCAATCCAGAACACTATTTACCTGCCCTGAATCACTCCAGGGCCAGGTACTGCATAATTAGGAACGGCCCCTATACCACAGAGCCTGCTGAAATTATTTAAATTAGCTATCCTAAAGCTGCTTACTCTGTCTTGCCTGTTCTTTCCATGGAAACCATAATAAAGGCCCTTGCCCACATTTTCCCCTTATTTCCTCTGCCTCCTACTGACCCTGGTGCCTCCCCAGGTAGCCCAGTGTGGTCTGGCATGCCTGCTCTTCTTGGAACTGTGACAAACTATCCTCTCAATGACAGTCACCTCCTGATCTGTTGGCCTTGTCGTACTTGATTAAAACCAAAACCCCAGGTACATTTTCTTAAAAAGCTGCCTTTGTAAACTTCTTTCTCAGTTGAACTCTTCCTGCCATCTGCTGCCCCCCACTTCACCTTACAAATTTAAGGTTTATTTGGAGAGGTGTGAGGGTGTCCAGCAGAGCCAGATTTTCTGGCAGGGGACGGCTAAGAAGCCAAAATCCATGAGGATACTAAGCCGGAACTTACTTTTAAATAAAGATGATCAGGGATAACCACATAGAAGGTTGTAAATCTGCTTAATATCGTATGACTATATTGAATGCCAATAATACTCCTTAAGCACAAGCTTTGAACACTTCCAAAATTGCTATTACAAATGATTAAGACCTCCGAGGTAATGGAACCATTTGAATTGAAACACACAAACTTATTTACAGTATTCTAAAATGTCAAAAACAAATGAAAACCTGCCATTCCATCCTTTCATTTTTCACTGTGGCCTCTTAATATGGTATATATGCTTTAGATAGAAATAACTCCTGCCAGGGAGCAGCTATTATGTTACCAAGCAGCTTCCCTTCCCACATTTGCATTTACCTCTTGTCTCTTTGGTTGTAGAAAGAATCTTGATATATGGAAGTGAGCTAACTGAAGCTGAGGTTAATAAAAGCAAGTATTAAAAGAACATAAAAGGGACTTTTCTCCCTGTGACTCAAACAAAAAAAAAAATACAATAAGAAGTATCTATTTTAGAAGTATTTCATGTTTGTTAGGTAAGACTGTGAGAATAGAAGACATGAACTTTTGCCTTATGAAAGTTATTTTACTACAATTTTATTAAGAAATTAAAATTTGTTTAACATCTTTTAATTCAAAATATTAGAAAAGGAAACTTTCCATTGATTGTTTTATGATCATCAGTTTTGTTTCCATAAGAAATACGCCCATTTATTATTACCTTAAAAAGAAACTGCAGGTAGCAGGATTTTGCTCCCCATAACTGGCCCTATCAGATTCAACATTACTGCCCAACCAGTGTCTAAAATTTGACTTGTAGCTTGCATGAATCACAATGTCCCCTGAAACCGCTTGTTTCTAGGAGGTATTTTGTTTGATCGCTCCTTGACCCTTTTCCAGGAAACCTAATTTGCCCAAGGGAGTCTCACACTGGAAAACAGTGTTTGTGTCTGCTTGGGGAAATGTGCCTGAAATAATGACTTACTTAGAACTGAGAACAGAATGGAATGGAATGGATTGATAAGCCAGTTTGAGCAGGCAGAGAGCAACTTGGGCCTCTAAACTCTTATAAAAGGAGCTCTGCAGCAAAGCACTTTGCCTAGACTGTATCTGGCAAGGCCCATCTTCATTCAACAAACATTGTCTCTGTGAACTCTGTGCAAAATTCTTACTCTTATAAATGCCTTAAGGCATGCCATTTCATTTTAAGTTTCACTTACACTTCTAAGATGGTGCGGATTTCTCGATTCGGCCCTGCAGTCCCCAGTGTAGAAATTGCTCTCCAAGGTATGTTACCCGTTTTAAACTCAGTTGCGTCCTTTTAGATGGCTGCAGAATGCTTGTTGGTGGTGATGCCGCTCTGAGTTAAAGTGCTTTCTTGGTTGCCAGGAGAGTTGGCGAGTGTGCTGATGCATGAATTACCCAAAGAGAGGGCTTGACTCAGCTTCTTTCTCCCTTACTGAACTGAAAATGAACCAGCAGTCAAAAGTAGGGAGGTGACATCTCATCTAGAGCAATGAAGAATGAGTTGAGGCAAAAAAGGAGGGGGGAAAAAAAGAACTTTACTACTGGATTGCTCTTTGTGCTGCTGCATTTCCTGTTTCTTTTGCTTTTTCTTTTTTCTCTTCACTTTTCTGCCAATAAAATATAGTCAATTTGTCTTATAACTATAGCCTCAAGGCTAGTAACTCTTTGAAATGGCAAAGATACAAACAAAAATGCTCTTAAATTTTAAAAACCTGGAGCTAAGTTGATCTTCATCTTAATCTTTATTTGCCGTTTGAAGTTTTTAAAACAATTAAACCATTGACGATATTTAAATTGGCAAGGCTAAGCTTAACAAAGTCCTGTTTAGGTACAGTGGTAATGAGAGTTTACCTTTTTTATTTTTAATTTAAATCTGCCTTTGCACAGTTCGCAAATTATTAAATGACCTCTCCTGCAAAGTCTGCAAGCAATTGCCTGTTCCAACTAATAAGAGAACATGTTTTACAAGGTTCATGTTGATTAATTGACAAATGCTGATAAAATCAAGGCAGTGCAAAAATGCAGTGCCCCAGCTGCAGCATAAATTACTTCTGTTCAATAATGTTTCCAGTGGCTATACATTTATGATTTACCTTTCAATAAATATTACTGTCTTAATTGAAACATCCATTGTGGAAATTTATCTCTGAAGATGATTGTCAGGAACCACAGCTGGGACTAAACATTTCTGTATCTGTGTATGCTTTTCTGCTCAATTAAAGGCATTGATTGCTGTGAACATTTTAAAGATGGATGCTTTATATTTTGTATGAAAGGAACACAAACACATTTTAATATACTTGGAAAATCATGTACTCTTGATTGACCTCAGTGTTCTCTACATTTCTGATAGCTTCAACAATAAATACAAAATATAACTTCAAAACCACTAGCCTTACACCAATCCATCAACTGTTATGGCAGCTATGAAGGTCTCCATTAGAAAGGCTATAGCTGGCTGTTTTATGCTCATGTATGTTTCTGGCATCAGAGATGCTTGGCCAGACCCAGATTTTTCCTTTTGCATATAATGAGTAAAAAAGATGTCAAAAAGATCTCCTGCATCCTGGATGAAACCCAAAGGTCCAGAGAATTCCAGTAGACAGGGAATGTAAGTCAGGGCACAGACTATCTTGCAGGGTTCCTACCCCTCTCCTGTTTTGGTCCATGTCCATCTGATAGACTTCCATACTCTAGTGCCTTAAGAACACCTCAGCATGTAAATTTAGGGGCCCAACCAAGCTGATCCTTTAGTTTAGACATCCTAAGATGTCCTGCTCATCCACACTCCTGGAAAAGTAAATATCCTCCACAAAGTGACATCGACATACTTTTCTCAACAAAGTCATTTCAGTTCAACAAATATTTATCAAGCCTACTATGTCAGGCAGTGTGCTGGGCCCTTGGGATATACACACAAATCACACAGTTTATCCAGAAGAAGCTTACAATAGGCAATCATATCTCTGAACATTTGCAATGTGTTATTTAAAAGACATCTTTCTATAATTTGCCAATTTTTTGAGCTCCTATTGTGTACCAGGCATTACTCTAGGTGTTCAAGAAATGTTCTAGATGTTTTCTTTCTTTGGTATTAATCAGAGGCCACTATGTTCTCATGGCCCTCTAAGGCAAATCTCATTTGTCAGTATTCTGTTTGAGCTACCCCAGTTGCTGATTACCAGTTCATATTGTACTCAAGATTATTGCAGCTTCCAGACCTGGATTGAGATTAGGATTTGACTGGTAGGACAGGACTGACCAGAAACTATCATTCTAAACTTTAGTCAAAGAGTACTGCTCCCCCAGGATGGGCATGAAGACTGTGGAATAGGAATATGGGATTGTTGGATGAGGGAGTTAAGGGCAATTTGGGGCATGCGAGAACCAAGCTGATTTGGGGATGTGGATCACATTAGAGACAGATTAAACTGGCAAGCCAAGGCTGAAGGTTGGACAGAAGTTAGATGGGGCTTATAAACAGGCGAATTCCAAGTATTTGAATAGAAGGTAAGCCCAGAAGGCAGAATAGCCATGGAGGGCATGGAGAGGCAGCCAGTTAGGAGAGATCAACGCAGGTTAACAAGCAGGTGAGTTAGAGCCGTCAGCCCAGTAGGCATTTAGGCATTCTAGAAGATAAGGAGCCACTGGGATGTATTCAACCATCAAGAAACTCAGGTTTAAGAAGGAAAAAAAAAAAAAAGGAAATCCTTGCCACTGAAAATTCTGGTAATCTAGGCCACAAAGCTCTGAGTAAGTGGCAGTGAGATGGAGAATTTCTGAGTCCAGGCTCATTTTGTTCTCTCAGCCCAGACATCATTAAGACAGTGTCTGGCATGCTGTAGTCACTCCACAAATATTCCACTGAACTGACCTGGGTTCTGAAAGGGAGGCAGATTCCAAAATGAGGCCATTTTTATATGCAGTATACAAATTAAATTGTCTTGGCACTTAATGAAAAAAAAAACAAGGCACAGGACAAACCGACAAGAAGGAAGAGATGATCATTTGTTCCAAAGATACCTGCATTGTCTCAGTATTTAGATTTGTTCCCTCCCTTGATTTCTTTTCTTGTGGGTTGGTATTTAGGAAGAAGGGAGACAGACTACTGTGGAATCTGGAAAGTTCTGAGTGTGTGGTTAGCTATTATCCAGATTGCAGATGTTTTCCTCATGGGAGCTTTCAGAAAGAAAGCAATGAAAAGGGAAGACTGAAGTGATTAAACCCTGCAGAACTCCCAGGTTTATGTCTGTGAAGATTTCAGTGAGGAGCCAGAGCTTAGCTGAATTGCTTGCGTCACACCCAGAATCTCTTCTTATCTCCCAGGAAGGGGCTGCCTGATGACCTCCATCCCCAGGAGGCTCTTTTGCTTTTGGTGATAGCTGCCAGTAAAAATAATAGGAAAGATTGTTCCATGTGCCCTTGGTAACAGTCCTATTATGCTGGTGTTGTACATCACACATAAAAGTTGTAAAACACAGTCTTCCAAAAAATGCCCTCTTTGACAAAGTTGGGTCATTGAGATCCAACAAAAACCACCTGAGCAGCATCCATGCCATTCTATCGCCATTCAGAGCCCCCAAGCCAGGAAAGACTTGAGCGCCATTCCTCATTCTGCAGTCCTGGACCATGTTCCCTGTTTTAACACTAGATGGGACATTGTTGTTATTACAGTGGCTTTTTTAAAAACAGGAAATGAATAAGACCCAGAAAGTGGGCCGGGGGCAGTGGCTCACACCTGTAATCCCAGCACTTTGGGAGGCCAAGGCGGGCAGATCACGAGTTCAGGAGATCAAGACCATCCTGGCTAACATGGTGAAACCCCATCTCTACTAAAAATACAAAAAATTAGCCAGGCGTGGTGGTGGGTGCCTGTAGTCCCAGCCACTCGGGAGGCCGAGGCAGGAGAATGGCGTGAACCCAGGTGGTGGAGCTTGCAGTGAGCCAAGATTGCGCCACTGTGCTCCAGCCTGGGTGACAAAGCAAGACTCCGTATCAAAAAAAAAAAAAAGACCCAGAAAGAAGAAAACATTTCTCTAGAACATAATATTGTTCTATAGAATCAGAGAGCACTGGAGCAGAAAACAGCCAGGAAAAGAGCCCAGTCCAGTCCTTGCTTCTCATTCTTACTTGAGAAAACTGTGACCAGCCCAAGTTCACATAGCGGGTCAGTGGCAGACGCAGAACTGGAAGCCAGAACCCAGGTCTCCCTAGCCCAGGGCAGCCTCTGCCCCCTGCCTCATGGCCACATGCCCAGGGAGGAGGTGCGGGTGGTACGTGGATCCAACAAACTGTCTTCTTTTATACAGAGAATAATAAAAGAGTGAAATCCCCAAGGCTTGTCCTCCTGAATACATCCTTCCTACAACTTGACTCTGTATGTAGATGACTCAAAGAAAGGTGAGCAATGAACACAATTCAGTTTTTGTACCTCTCTTATACACGTTTTTTAAATGCCAATATGAATGAATTAACTTGATTTTTTTAAATGTGAATAAATGAAATATGTTTCTAGCTAACTTAAGAATTTAAAATTCTGGTTTAGTTAGGCGCTGTGAAACGGGTCACAGTCTGTCTTCTTGGTCTTCTCAGCCATTTACCAACCATCTTCACTTGAGCTATTGTCACCCCTGGCCTTTTCCGAGAACCCAGCTGAAGACAAGGGATGTCCCAGAACTTTTTTCTCTCTCCAGGTCCACCCAGGGGACGTTGCTTTTCTACTCTTCCTTTGCCCCCTGTGAAAGAAGTAGAATATGAAGCTGCAGCTCTGCCTTCACCGTCACTCACACCAGTGTGATTAAATTATTGAAAGAAAATGATCCGCTCTCCTTGCTCTCCTTGCTGCTGACTAACAGGTTCCAGCTCAGAGCAAAATCCTTGCAGACCCTGTAGTTGATAGGCCTGGCAGACTGTGTTTTAGCAGACTCTTTCTTAAGAAGGTTAAGGCTTATGTTTTTTTGTTTTTTTTTTTTTGAGACGGAGTCTCGCTCTGTCACCCAGGCTGGAGTGCAGTGGCACAATCTCGGCTCACTGCAAGCTCCGCCTCCCGGGTTCACGCCATTCTCCTGCCTCAGCCTCTCCGAGTAGCTGGGACTACAGGCGCCCGCCACCACGCCCGGCTAATTTTTTTTTTGTATTTTTAGTAGAGACGGGGTTTCACCGTGGTCTCGATCTCCTGACCTTGTGATCCACCCGCCTCGGCCTCCCAAAGTGCTGGGATTACAAGCGTGAGCCACCGCGCCCGGCCTAAGGCTTATGTTTTAAGCAGACTGAAAAGGGGTGCTATTGCAGTCTGCTTAAAACACGTTTGCTTTTCCTCAACTCACTGGTAGCTCCCCCCACCCCACTCACAGGCCTACAGTGCTAATTCTAATCTTTAGTTCAGTTACTGCAGCGTTCTCACTTTCTCTGTATCTACCAAAGTACCTCACATCCTCTTCTTACTACCTGTACTTCCTAAACAGCTAGGATCCTTGGGAGAAAAGCAGGCTAGTCATAAAGAAACAATCTAGATTGTAATTTTTGCTTCGTGTTAGACATTGCACACTTAAACCTTTTTGAAGTAAAACGCTTTTAAAAGTCAAATCTGAAAAGCTTGGCATGTGTGGATAATTGTTTTTTCTTCACTTGGAATGCCTCTCCTCTGCCTGGTCTGATCCTATTCATCCTTTACAACCAGCTCAAATGTCACTTCCTTGGGTGAGTTTCCACTCTCCCTATGCGCAGGTTGCCTTCCAGGATCCTCGCTCTTTACTCCGTGCTGCCAGAGCCTCTTATTCCCACCACCAGAATATACCAGTTATCTCAAGTACATTATAATCAGTTATATACATGTCTGTCCTGCCAGCACAGTTGTGGACTCCTTAACAAGAGGGACAGTGGATGGTGCCTGATTCATCTTGCATCACGCAGGCAGAGCATAGTAGATGATGTGCATTGGGACTTCTATGCATGTTTACAGGATTAAATCAAATTATGTCAGTGCCAGCTCTTTTAATATAAGGATTCTGAGCTTTTGGAAGGTGGATCAAGTAAAAGCATAATTTAAAAGTCATAGTCTTCTGAAATTTCCTGAAGACAGTTCCTGAAGATTTAAAAAATTTTGTATTCTTATTTTTAATGTGAACATGTTATATAAAATTAGCCATATATTACTACGTATATGGGGACATTGGTCATTTATTTGCTCCCCACATCTGAATTGAACAGAATTTTTGGTCACAGATTCTCTTTGCTGTATACGAAAGATGTATACTGGAAACGTGTGTAAATCTAATGTCTGTAAATAAAAGTATGTGTTAAAATGCACTAAGGGAGCTATTTATAGAAAACATTTTTCCAAGTGATTAATATTTATATAAAAAGGATAATTTCTGAACTTATCAGAGAATGTGCCTTTTATAGAGTAGTATTTTTCCCAGAATGATAAAGGCACTTCTATATTCCAGTCAAGATTCTCCTGGCATTAATTTTGTTTTTTCATAGTATATTTAAAACATTGTACTTAAGAAGATTTTTAATTTATACAACAGATATTCTAAAGTTAATAACTCCTCTTACTGTCATAAAATTGGTATGTATTATGTATTATTTCTCATCCCATTAATAAATTACTTGCGTGGGCATTTAATGATTTTAACACAAATATTATTTGAAGGAATCAGTATATTATACCCTTGATTTGCAAGAAGAACTGAGGGCTGATGTGAACGCTGACACAGAGCCGGGATATGGAAAAGGACCGTAGGCATAAATCTCAGTGAAACACTTATAGTCTAAAGAACCAAAAATGTTGTGCTTGGAACTGAAGTTTTATATGAGTTTTATTTAAATGTTTCCATTTTCACTTTTTCCAGATTGGCCAAATTCAGAGCAAGGCATGGGGTAGGGTGGTGTGGGTTTGGGGATATTGTCATTGGTATTTAGAGTGACTGACTGTCAGTGTCTTTGTGCATTCAGAATGCAGGGTCACTGCTGCCTCTTGCCCTATCTCCCAGTGGTGGGCACAGCAGAGGTCTTTTAATAATGCATTCACTAAGTTGAAAAATAATATTCTTGGCTCTGGAACTACATATTTAACACATTCTCAGGCTATGCCATATGGAAAGCCTAGTGCTTTTAGACTGAGGTTCTGCCGTGCATAAATAAAACACTTGAGTGTTGACCTTTTTCAGTAAACAATACTAGAAATGTTGAGTACCTTTAAAATTCAAATGCAGGTTTTAAAATGTGTTCTCATTTTCATGGGCAGCTGAGACCAGCCTGCACTAATACCCAGCTAATCTGGGGGCTGTGAAGAGCTGGGGAATCAGTCCGACTCGGCTCCTCTATGCTTGTTTTAGCTCCATGTGCGGAGGCTCTGGAGCCCTGGTCTGTTCAATTCTCCCTACACGTAGGCGTTTTAATTTCCCAGGAGATCTCTCTCGTGTCTGGGCATTCGTATGGTGAGCATCAAATTTGGACCCACATATATGCCTCCACCCAATTTTAATTAAGTAGTAAAACTGATCTTTATTTATTAGAATTTTATTTCAAACACCAACATCCCTCCTCCTACCTCTACCTTTAAAAACATTTCTACTGGCTTAAAAAAAAAAAAAAGTGTTTTTTCTTGCTCCTAAAAAATATATCTAAGGAGAAAACCCCCACTTCATTGTGAGATCTAGTCCAACTTTTATTACTGGTTCTTGGGATCACAACATACAGAGCGAGAGTAGCTGACTGGAGATTGCATTTACCCAAAGATGATGATTACCAGCAGACCCGCAGTGCTGCCTTGGGGCAGGTAGGTTCTAGGGCAGGACGTCCAGGTGGGAGAGCTGTATCTGACCTATTCTACTGAATTAAAAATTAAAATCTGTTTAGAAGCAGGCTGGTCATTTCTAGCCTAGAGCATCTAGTAGTAGTCCTGGGTTAATGAATGTGTTTTAGAATCATTTCCCTTTCTCCTTGCTTCAAATGGCCCCTCTCCCTTTGTTTTACTCCTCCTGTCTTTTTTCTTGTCTGAACAATGGAAGTAACCATGATAATTCCAACAATTCGAGCTGAGATACTGATTTATAAAAACATACAGCCCTTGTAAGAAATGACATGTATATTTAGCTTAGTATAATGTAATTTCAATCAGTTAACTGGAGTCATTAGTTAATAAGGAATTTTTTTTCTTATAAGTCTTGGGGGAAATTGCAGCTAATATGCAAACAACTTTGCATCATAACACTTAGTTAATACCCTGGATGCAACATGGAATCATTCCAATTTCTTAGGCCTATATTTATACAACCAATAGTATGTAATGACTGCTGATCTTACGTTAGAAATATCAGAAATCAATAGGACAGATCTTCAGTCTTTTTTTGTCTTTCATGGCTGTGAAATTTTTGAAGCGTACTGGTTATCTTATAGAATATCCTTGATTTGGGTTTGTCTGATGTTCTCTCATGATTAAATTGAGGTTATAAAATTTTGGCAAGAATACCACAGAGGTGGTATAACCTTCTCAAGTGTATCAAGCATATCATGTCAATGTGTCTTATTACTGCTTTCAATACCTCTTTGATAACATCAGTTGAAACAATGTTTTCTCCAGTCAGCCAAATTATATCATTAATCAAAACATAGTATTCTTGTATCATATGATACAACCTCAATATGATTGAGGTTCATATTTAGTATTTTTAAAAATACACTTTTATACATATGTATAAATTTACCTGGATAAAATGATACTGCAGTGATTTGTATTATAATTAACGCTTTTTATAGCATTCTAGTTTTAGGCATTCATCTAAGATTGCTCTTATTTTTAGTTTTCTGATTGGTAAAGTACAGTTTTTATGGAAACTGCATGAGATGATACATGCAAAAGTGGTAGCAGATAGTAGTTGCTTGGCAAATTTTAGGTAAAGTAGAATTCTGATTTTGATAATTTTTGTGTTAAAAAAATTCACATTCAATCTCAGGGCAGTAAAATGTCTTAAAAAATGTCGTGAGTTACCTACATATTGTAGTAAGCACTGTCAGCAAATGTTTAACTTGGAACCTAAAAACACTTCAATAATCGCTATTAATACAGAGATTTTTAACATTTCTGGCTCTTCAGGTTAGCCACTTATTTCTACTTCTTTAATTGCCCTGCTAAAAGACCCTTTAAGTTTCTCAATAATTCATCTTTTCATTCATTTAGTGGTTTTTTATCTAACTGTTAGAATTGATCATTAGATACAAATGACAGGAAAGCTCTAGATTTATCAGACTTCAAGGTTCAGGCTTCTGAGATCTATTAATAGATAAGGAACAGGAACGAGGTTTAGCTTCTATTTCTCAGGCTAAACCTCTGTGCCTAATTCACCCTTTTAGATATTTATTCTCTATTTTTAATTTTATGTGCTGATGTAAGGGGCTGTCTTACATAACATCAAAGTTCTGGGAGTCAAAGTGTTTCCTCGAGGTAAAAAATATACATATATATAAACATGTTTTGCCTATAGCTGTATGCTTTTGATTATTTCTGAAACCATTTTCTGAATCTATAATGCACTCATGGATGTACCTATAGGCATATTGAAAATAATGCATTGTGGCTTAAAATGTTTCACCAGAAAAATCTGGCTCCTTGCTCATTTATCGACTGAACGTGTGTGTTTTGCTAGGTCAGTGCTTATATATACGAGAGTGAACAAAAGAAACAGAATGCCTGCTTTCATGGAACATCAGTCTAGTAGGAGGAACAGACATTGAGAAAAAAGTAAATGAAAAATATGTAAAAGCACACACAAAAAAGAACGAGTTGCTATAAGAAAGGATGTTCATCAATAATGTAAAAATATAAAAGAAAAGATTGAATTTGAGTGAGTCCAGTGATCTCTCAGCCAGTGTTCTGTCTGCAAGCTGAAGCCAGGAACACTATAACATCACATTGGTGGACCCTTAAGATTAGAAGATAGGAAGGCCAGGGACGGTGGCTCATGCCTGTAATCCCAGCACTTTGGGAGGCTGAGATGGGCAGATCACGAGGTCACGATTTCGAGACCAGCCTGACCAACATGGTGAAACCCCGTCTCTACTAAAAATACAAAAATTAGCCAGGCATGGTGGCTGAGGTCAGAGAATCATTTGAACCTGGGAGGCAGAGGTTGCAGTTAGCCAAGATCTCACCATTGCACTCTAGCCTGGGTGACAGAGCGAGACTCCGTCTCCAAAAAAAAAAAAAAAAAAAAAAAAGTAGCCAGGTGTGGCCCGCGGGTGTCTGTAATCCCAGCTACTCAGGAGGCTGAGGCAGGAGAATTGCTTGAACCTGGGAGGCGGGAGGCGGAGGTTGCAATGAGCCGAGATTGCACCACTGCACTCCAGCTTGGGCAATAAGCGCGAAACTCTGCTCAAAAAAAAAAAAAAAAAAAAAAAAAAAGATTAAAAGACAGGAAAGTTCATTTAATAAATTTCTCACGCAGTACTACACTGTTGAGCATAGAAAGTCAACCAGCTGCTTCTTCAAAAATTTCAAGAAGCCCTCTCCTTCCCTTCCTCCTTTTAACTAATTACTCAAAGAGCTATGGATCGACTGTATACTATAGTGGCTGTCAAATTTGGATGCATATCAGAATCTCCTTTGGAGCTGTTTTAAAAAATGCCTGCGCCTCACATCAGATCCACTAAATCAGAATCTCCTGGGGGTCAAGACCAGGCATATGCATTTGGAAAAGCCTCCTCAGGCAATTTGATTCAATTCCAATGCCCATCAGAGGTTGAGAGCCACTGTGTGCCAGGCATACAACGTAGCTTTGTGGCTACTGAGAGAAGCAAATAGCCATCCAGGGGACAGATACATTTTTGTATGGTTTGTAAGTTTAATATTGAAGCATTTGATTGCTCTATGGAAAACTTACATTTTCCTCCTGAACTAAACTAATCCTTTAAGTGTTCTTGTGCCATGGAAATCCCTATTTTTATCCAACAGTTCCTTTGAGGTGGAAACCTGGGATTCATTTTTGAATGTTACCTTCTTGGGCCCTCACACATGTCACTCACTCCCTGTCACTTCCACATTCCAATTGCTCACCAATGCTATCTCTTCTGTCTCCAGAAGTACCTCTCAAATCTGTTCCCTCTCTTCATCTCCACTGCCACTGCCTCATCTTTCCTGGTCTCCCATAATTACCTCCAAATAGATTTGCCCTCCTCAGGCTTGTCTTCCTGTAGAGCTTACTCTGTACTTCTCTAAGAATTATTGCTCTAAATTACAAATTTGACCCTGTCACTCCCCATTTAAAATATTCCATTTGGTCTCCATTGCCTGTGGGAATTAAACTCCTTAGCATGACCCCTGCCTACATTGTTAGCATCATTCTCTACTTTTTCACCATGTTCCCTTTAAACTACAGCCAAACAAAAATACTCATTTTCTGTATCATGCCACATACTTTTCACACAGAAGTATCTTTGATCATAGTGTTGTCATGCCTGAAACACATTTTAAGGTGTTTTATTATCCCTCCCCACCAATTTTTTCCTCTATTTAAACTTGGAGAAAATCTAAAATTACCTTCAAAGTTAATTGTTTTTTCTTCTGTGTTGTTTCTATTAACCTGCGTTTTAATGCATTTACCCATTTATCTGTATACCTGCTTTATACTGACCTATTTAGCCAGGCCTCCCTTCTTTGGAGTGAGTTTCTTGTTCACCTAGAATTTAAAATGGTGCTGCACACAGTGGAAGTTACTAAATATTCACTGAATGAATGGGAAAAAGAATGGATGATCCTGAATCGGTCCGCCATAAACCCTACCCATTGGCACTAAGTCCATTCTTTGGCGTGGTGCTTAACTAATCTAGTTCACCTTCTATATCCGCTTTACTTCCAATATGTGAAGATCAGTCTCATCCTGTATCTTTTGCCCCAGGTCACAAACCTAGTAAGTTGTCATTCTAAAACTGGCACCAAGTCTTTGGAATTCCAGTAGTCATTATGGGCCATTTCCATAGCTGCACTAAGTTCTCAAGGTCAAATGACTGAATCCCGATAAAGTTGCCACAAGCTCAGATTTTCGGGAAAGGAAAGTGGAAGCATTTAACCCAATGTCATATTATGTTGATTGCAGGATTGGGTCTTACTGGCTTGTTCTGCGAATGTCTGACGCTAGCTCTGGGTTGGTGAGTAAATCCCCCCATCACCACCTCAGGCTGAAATTCCATGCGTGTTTTGTTTATTCTACCCTTCCCAATGTGCGGATTATTTTGTTGCATGGGAGGATTCCCAAAATGGGAGTTGAACAGTTCTGTCATCTTTGCTTTTTATTGTTAATGGCTTTCCCCATTAACAATAATGGTATTGCTAATACCATTCCCCAAAAATAGTATTGCTATTTTTCCTTGTTCTTTCTCTGAAGATATTTTAAAATATGTTCTATAAACATCCCGTTGGTATGTTTTTCAAAATGTTCAATCCCAGTCCTGTATTTAGGCCTCTTCAGCATTCTTCTAGGAATTATTCCCACACACTGGTGTTTGTCTTTACTCTCGTGTCCTTGGTTCCATTTATTACTTGTCATTTTAGAATCAAAATTCATCAGAGAAGTTATTGTAAGCCATAGTGATTTCTACAGTGGCATCTCTTTTTGTTTCACTAGGATTGTGACTATCCAGTTATAGAATCAAAATTTTATTTTTCTAAATCTCTCTTGCACTTATTAGCCCTGATGCCTGTGTGTTTATATCACACTTATATTTTCTCTGAACCTTAAAAAAATGTTTTCTGTAAGTCAATGATGTAGATCTGATTAGAATTAATGTTCTCTATCCTCACTATTATGAACTCCAAGCTGTATAGTAACTTTCTTCCAAAAGTATTGTCAATAACAATATTCATATTGTTATTGACTTTTTATGCAGCTGGTCAATATCAAGGTTGTTATATAGCTCTTCTCTGCCATGAAAGGTTGTGAACAGACTCCTGCCATTCCTATCCTGGTTTAATTAAAGCATTGTAAATCTGCTCTCCATGACTTTATTTAAAGCTCTCTTAACATATATAATATTTTATGTATTGTTTTTGGTCTCTTGGTTAATGAATTCTGAGATTACTTCCCATGTTGTAAAAAATGTGCTTTATTTTCTTCCTACTGAAATGATCTATTTTATGCTTTCTTTGAGCAGTAAAACCTAGTTTTAGTATTTCATGAGTTGGTGAGTAAATGTATGTTTATATTGTCAAGACTTTCCTAATCTTTTCAGTCTATCTTTTATAAACAAGCTCACTTTAGTTTTCTGGTTGATAAACCAGCATCTTTATGTAGGAAAACATTGTACTTTGGAAGCATGAATTTAAATCCCTTGACATTTTTCTCAAAGCAACTTTTTAGAGAATAAAACTACTATTGTCATTATATACATACAGAGACCAATATAATCTGAATAACTTGACTTAAATGTAAAATAGTAAAGAGGCAGCTATGTCCTTTCAGCAGCCTCCAACGCTCCCGATTTCACACATTTGAGTTTACCATTTCCTGCCTGAGCTGCCTGCACACTTTCTCTCTCTCTCTCTTCCCACATAGGTTGTTTTTTTTTTTTTTTTTTTTTTTAATCCTTTGAGACTCAGCCCATATTCTTCTCCATTCATGGTGTTTTCTCGATACCCCAGATGAAAATAACACCTTTCTTCTGCCTCAACCACACACTTCTACAATAAATATTTTTCTTTAATATTCTTTGTTTCAACATCTAGTTATTGACCTCAGGTATTATGGAGACATATTTTTTTATGAATGGAAATAAAGACTGATTAGCAGGCAGAATTTTGTTTCTGAACCATTATATTAAAAAAAAAGTGACAAGGCCGGGCGCGGTGGCTCACGCTTGTAATCCCAGCACTTTGGGAGGCCAAGGCGGGCGGATCACAAGATCAAAAGATCGAGACCACGGTGAAACCCCGTCTCTACTAAAAATACAAAAAAAATTAGCCGGGCGTGGTGGCGGGCACCTGTAGTCCCAGCTACTCAGAGAGGCTGAGGCAGGAGAATGGCGTGAACCCGGGAGGCAGAGCTTGCAGTGAGCCGAGATTGCGCCACTGCACTCCAGCCTGGGCGACAGAGCAAGACTCCGTCTCAAAAAAAAAAAAGTGACAAAAGCTTTCAAAATACCAATAGCATGTAAGTATTTTGTGTTTTTAAAATAGAAATGAAATATGTAGGTTGTGTGAGTACCGTGGTTTATTTCTTGAAGCATATGAATCATAATTATCCCTATCCATTTCAGAAGACCCAGGCACCATTGTGTAAAGGACAGTACTAAACAGAATCTGAAGCTTGGTGCAGTGGTCAGTAACTGGGCAGAGAGGACAGGAGCCAATAGGATATCCTAGTAGGTACCAGCTTCCCATGGCCTCCGCTTTCTCAGCTCTTGGTGGCATTGTCAGTTGGAATGGAGAAGTGGAGGATATAATGTACAATCACACTGCTGAGAATGAGTCCAGATGGTCATGTTCTGACCAACAGGCCACACTACCCCTTAATGCTTCCCAGTGGTGAGGTTAGCTCCCAGTGTGGAGTGCTCCATAGGAGTCCTGTGTTTTCATTTGCTCCAGGTTATAGGTTTCCTGGCTGGAATGGCATACTCCATTGCATGGCCCATCAGTTTCCAGTTTTAGAATGACCATAAGGGAAACAAATGGTGTTTCCTGGTAAGAGCTCATCATAAGTGACCAGACAAATCCCTATGTTAAGTCCGTCTTCTGCGTGCAGGGTATTATGCTAAGAGGTTTGTAATCTCCCCTTGGCCTCTTGTATACAAATATCTGGGAAACTAATGGAAGAGAAAACACAAATACATAGATATACAAACACACACACACACACACACACACACACACACAATAATAAGACACGTTAAAAGGACACGTAGAACAGTGGTTGTCAAAATACGTTTGGTCAGTGGTTCAATGGTGGATACAAGCTTAATAATTTTTGCTGTATCTGTACTATCAAAACGTTTATTTACTTATTCATTTTTACACAGTTCGATAAAGTACTCATTTCAGCCTCATCCTAAACAACGATGTCTGGTTTTCTTTTAATATTTTTTCCCTGACACATATTAGGTTGAACTATATGAAACTGCCAATATTTGACCATTTTTTAAATCCACAGAAACATCAATTTCACATGACTCAAAGCAAATATAGCTATTAAAAATTAAAATAATGGTGTTGGGTCCCACATTAAATCCTCTGACATACCACCCTTGGGGAACTCTGGAGTTCAGAGGAGCAAGTGGTTGTAGAAAATCAATCTTACATGGTGTCTTGGAGGAGGTGAGCCTTTATATGAGCCTAAAAAGAGAGAAGCATACAGAAGAGAAGGAACAGCCACACCCACAGTGGAGCAGCTGTGAACACTGGCGTGTGGGAGGCAGCGTGCAACACCAGGCAGAAAGGAAGGCCAAAGGAGTGGAGGGAGAGCGACTAGCTCCTTGGATGTCTCAACCCTTGCTTTTATTTGAAAACCGTGTTTTCAAAAAAAGCATATGAGCACAGTTTTAAGACCTCTCTCAAGTCTCCTAAAAATTATTCTCTTATTGTTTCTAATGCCTTGAGCAGGGTCAGGTATTTCTGTTAGAGAGCACATGGTTGTCACCAGGGTGACCATGTTGGCAAGAGCTCTGTAAGGTAAGTAAAGGAGGCATGAATCTGAACTGCATGAAGACAGCTGCATAGGCTATCAAATCCCAGGGAAGGCCCTACTGCCAGCGTTAGCAACTGACTGGATTGAGGCTCCCTCCAGTGCATTCTAGAGGTTTCCTTGGCCACTTCTGTGGACATCTTTATATCTTGCTGGCCCATCTCTACTGTGCAAAGACTCTAGCTTCAGGCCTGTGTCCTTACCAGGTGCAAGTAATGGGTAATCACCCAGCACATTCCTCTGAGCTTACTATGAAAATATATTAAAGGTCGGTTTCCCAGGATCAGTTTTCATGGTTGCCATGCCCCTGGAAGGCCCTGACTTAGCCCTGTCTGAGGTGCGTTCCAGCAGGAAATGTTGAAGCATCTGGCAAACTGGCCATGGAACAACAAGTACCATGGTTTTTGGAATAAAAAGGGAACAAATGTGTTGAAAAAACTCAGAGTGCATCACGTCATAGAAATGTGTCCTTATTACATTTAGAGCTAACTACAATTTAGGAAATTATGGATAGGATTTATTATTTTCTTATATTTAAAGAGAATAAACATATATGTGTATGTATTTTTTTAAGACTTAATTCTTTTAGAGCACTTTTAGGTTCACAGCAATTTTAAGCAGAAGGTACAGAAATTTTCCATATATCTGCTATGCTTTGAGTTTGTCCCCACCAACACTCATGTTGAAACTTGATCCCCAGTGTGGCAGTGTTGGGAGGTGGGCCTAATAGGAGGTGTTTGGGTCATGGGATTAGATCCCTCATGAATGGCTTGGTGTTGTTCTTGAAGTAGTGAGTGAGTTCTCGCTCAAGGAAGACTGGATTAGTTCACCGAGGAATGTTCTCATGAGCGTGGGTTGTTATAAATAGGATGCCCCTGAGGTTTTGCCTCTTCACACATGTTCACTTCCCCCTCGATCTTCTCTGCCATGCTATGATGCAGCATGAAACGGCCTCACCAGAAGCCAAGCAGATGTTGGCACCATGCCTTTTGTACAGCCTGCAGAACCATGAGCTAAATCTTTATAAATTACTCGGCCTCAGGTATTCTGTTATAGCAACACTAAACAGACTAAGAGATAGCCCCAGACCTCAGACATGCATGGTCTCCCCCATATCAACATCCCCCTCAGAGTTGTTACAATTGATAAGCCTACGTTGACACCAGAGTTCACAGTGTAGATGTGCTTTATTGACAATTAATTGCTGTTTGGTGAATAGGGTTAACGATTTGTATCTAGCAAAAAGAATAAGGCATGGCTGCTCCTTTGAGGTAATAGTGTCTGAATCCCCCTTAAAAAAGAGAAATAAACAAAAAAACTTAAAGGGCGAAAGTAGAAAGCAACAATAATAACCACAAAAGCAATCCATAAATGAATCTCAGGGCTGAGACGGAGTTGAAACTGTACATAGATCTTTAAAATGTCAAGGTCATTTTCTTTCTATTTTTATTTATTTATTCATTTTTTGAGACAGAGTCTCACTCTGTTGCCCAGGCTGGAGTGCAATGGCACGATCTCAGCTCACTGCAACCTCTGCCTCCCAGGCTCAAACAATTCTCGTGCCTCAGCCTCCCGAGGAGCTGGGATTACAAACATGCGCCACCACGCCTGGCTAATTTTTTTTTGTATTTTTAGTAGAGACAGGGTTTCACCATGTTGACCAGGCTGGTCTCGAACTCCTGGCCTCAAATTGATCCATCTGCCTCGGCCTCCCAAAGTGCTGGGATTACAGGTGTGAGCCACTGTACCCTGCCTGATTTTATTTCTTATGAGTCCACGAAAACCATAACTTCTAGCGAATACTATATTTCAAGGTCCTTGACAATACAGTGAATTTTATTTGAGCATTTATTTGTTTGCATTTGAAAATGCAGTATTTATTATTGAGTGTGGTAAGGCCAACAGATCAGGAGATGACTGCCATAGAAAAGATAGTTTGTTACTCACAGTTCCAAAGAGAAGGAAGCATGCCACGCCACACAACGAGGAGCCACACGGGGAGGCGCCAGGGTCAGTCAGAAGGGAGAGGAAGTGAGAGCGCCTTTATTGTGATTTCTGCAAAAGAGGAGGCAAGGCAAGGTGGGATAAACAGGCGTAGGATGGGCTAGTTTGAATAATTTAAGCTCTGGGGTATAAGGGCTCTGTCTAGTACATGATACTTGGCTCCAGGGTGATTAAGCCAGAGGAATAGTGGTTCAGCATCTGAGAACCAATAAAGGAGGTGGTCGAGGGTCTGGGCTCTGGATTGATTGGTTTGCCTTTGAAGTGTGTGCTCCCAGGTGAGGTGTTTGCTCTCTTGGATTGGCTAGCCCTGGGAGGGGAGATCCCTCCAATGTCAGCAAGAACCCATATGTCAAAGCATCAGGAATATAGAAAATCAAACAGTAATGATTAATACAGTGTGTTTATACATATTTATATGTGTATGTATATATACACCCACTCATAATATTTAATCAATGAATTTGCGTATGTGGGAGGGAAGGGTGTGTGTCTACTAAGTACTAGGCACTGTTTCAGCTGATGACAATTTACCAAGAAAAACATTTTTAAAAGGTTAAAAATAAGCCTGCCCTCATGGATGACTAATTTATCAAAGAAATAACTATGTAATATAACCTCAGATGCCAAGAAATCCTAGAGAGAAAGAAAATAAGGCTAGTAGAAGGACAGAAGGTAACGCAGTTGCTATTTTAGGTAGAGGTCAGGGATGACATTTCGTCAGAGAAGGGCCCAGGTGAGGGAACAGGGTGGTTGCGCAGTTATCTGGAGGAACCACAAGTGCAGAGTCACTAAGAGAAGATCACACTTGCTAGGCTCAAGGAAGAGTAAAAGCACCTGTGTTGTGGGAGCTCCAAGAGAAGCAGAAGCTTTAGGAAATGATGTTGCCAAGGTGACCAGGATCCAGAAACTGAAGGACTTTGGAAACCACCTAAGAAGGATGGGAAACTGTGTCTGTTTCTGTGAAGCTTAAGCCCTATGAAGACAAGAGTTAAGCTTTAAAATCAAAATGCAAACGAAGTAGCCATCAGCCCACTCTATTTCCTTATTTTCTACACTATTAGATTTTTTTTATGTTCATTTGAAATGGCTTAGTTTGCAAATAGGGAAGCTTAATATCTTTCTCCCCAAAGATCTACATTTAGAAGTCATTTTTACAGCTTAAAACAAACAAAAACTTCTCCACACAACGCAAAAGGACAGCTTCAGGTCATGACTGAAAATGACTTTCTGTACCATTGAGTTGCCTTGACATCCATGTGGTATTTAAATAAAACGAAATGCAATTTTTTTAACTGCTACACTTTTGTAAATCTAAGAGATGAAAAAGGAGCTATGAACAATCAACAATTTGTTTTTATTTTCTATTAAATTGTAGTGTTTTTTGCACTTCGTATCGTTTACTGAATATAAAGTAAAATTCGCTTGCACTCCACTTACTGTAAGAGCGCCTACAAAGAAAACCTCATTTCAAATCTAATTGTGGACATTGTGCCTTCATTAAAAATTCATAGGGTTTGTGAATGTGTCACATAAATATGAGTCTCCATTATTTCCTCAGCTCTTTTCCCACTGCCAGTTCTGATCAGAATTTTAAAACACCCACATCAAGAAAGGTGTTCTCTGAAGAACAACAAAAAAAAAAGGGAATAAAGAAAAGAAATTATGAATGGAAATAGAAAGACCTTGTGACCAAATATGCTGCAGTTTTCCAATTTCGCCTCGGTATATGTAGGTCAATAGGCAGGGGCAAAACAACCTTCCCTAACCTCTACATCTTGGTATTGCTATTTAACTACTTCCTCTCAGCAAATTTAAGTTTGTTATTTACTAGTAGCTGATCAGTTGTTTGTTTTGTTTTATGTGAAGGGAGGATACTAAAGAGTAGACTGTTGAAGTTAGCTTCCTCTCCCTCCTAGTTCTCACACTTCTTCATCCACATCAGCAAGACCTCCGTAACATACAAAATGCATATTTTGTGCACGTTGCTCACACAGTGGACAAGACAATCAATGCTACACAGTTAAACCATTTGGGTAGGCTCCATGTTGAGAGCCTGTTGTTTACACTTTATATGCGTTCACTGGTTTGCATCAAGCATATGCAAAGTCAAGAAAACTAGTGGAAAGCATAAAATAAGAACATATAGCTAACAAAACTGTGATCACATGGCATGAAAGAAATATACCTTTCTGGATTTCATATATAAGTGCACAGTAATTGTGTTATGTTTAATATATTTTGGAAATTACCTTTTCTCCTCATATAATCTTATTTTTGCAATTTAACTCAGCAAGGAGCTTCCAAATCCAGAAACAATTTCAACTCAATACAATTGGAAGGATATGACTATAACCTCCATTTTATTTTGCATCACATTTTTAATATTAACTCATGTTTTCTCTTTTCCTTGCTGCCCTTCCTAACATGGCCTGCTCATCTATTTGGTCCCCTAGCATGTGCTCCAACAGCAGATTACATATCCAAAAGATCCCTGCCATTGCTGGTCATTACTCTGAATTTCACATTACACAAGTCTTTCCCCATTTGATCTACTGGACCAAAGGAATTTACAAACCAAAATTGTGATGCTTATGCTGAATCCCAGTTACACACAGGCTCAAACTACCTAGTTTATTATTCTGCTGTCATGTGTATCAACAATGAATTAAAGCAAAATACTTATAGAAAAAAAAATGCAGACCAGAATATGTACTTTTCAGGTGGGAATAGTGGCTGGAAAGTTGTGCTCATGAAGGCGTCCTTAACAAAGTTTTTGCTGCTGCCGTCATAGTTGAAAACATTTCTTTCAGAGGGCCTATCTAAAGGGATCTAGATTTTAACTCTCAACATATATGACAGTTTTGTTAGTAATGTTTTATTCCTTTCAGCTCCTCCAAAAGGCATTATACGTTAGCCTCTCCAATGACTCGTGAGATGAGGATTGAAAGCATCAAGTGGAAAAGCTCAGGAAACTGGCCCACAGGGTACTTGTGACAGGAGCTCTCCTCTGGTATGCAAATTGTGCTGCCAAACTGCTGTGCACGTTTCTTAGGAGAGTCAGGGAAAGCGACTCGCCCAGATCAGTTCTCAGGGTTTCGCTAGTTTGTCTCTACTGGGAATGAAAAAATAACTGCCACAATGGGTGATGATTCTAATCAGCATGCAGGGGGACTTTGATTTGAGTGTCCCACATGATAACTGACATAGATCCTCATTCTTTCAGCACCTCCAGAATGTCAGCTATCCCTTGGAATAGGAGTTAGAGGTTGGGTTTTCTGGTTTATCCAGCTTGTGGCTTTACCCACCTCCACAGTACCCCCGACCCGCCTCACCAACCCTAGTTTCTATAGCTCCTATTCCCAATGACAGGTAGAAAGGAGAACTGCATTCCAGGCCTCTTCCTTGTAGCTAGCTGCCAACATGATGAGAAAGCTTGTGTTAGAGAGAGTGTATTTGGTACAAGTAAGAGAAATAGAACAGAAAAAGGTTCTGGCAGAAAGGGGGTGAGGTAAGAAAAAGTAGTAGTAACCTGACTCAACCTCTCAGCCTTTCTATATATAAAGCTGGGACCAGCCTTTCTACTTTGCCATCCGCCTCACTCACTAGTGCATTCTATCAGGCAGTACAGTTGTGGTGAGGGTGTGGGTGATTTAGAGATTGCAAGTAGAAGCTGTTGACACGGGGAGAATGGACCTGGACAGTCCCTGATAATGATGTTTATGCCTTCTTTATCCCAAGCTCTCAGCTCAAACCATCAATTTGCCCTCAGTATATATATTTGGACTGAGTTAAGCCCAATTTGGGTTACAGATCAACCATAGGTAGACACTTTATATGTTTGTTCTCTCTCTAAGTACACAATTATTATTCTGACTTATTTAAGAAAATTGTGCCTCTCAATAAAGCATGGGTCTTGAGTTGTCTTTCAGCAGTGATTTCTGCTGGTTTGCCCACATTCTTTCTCTTGCCTACTTCTAAAACTGAAGTCGAGGGTTTGAGAAGGCTGACTGGGGTAAGGGCCATGTAAAAGGTGCAACAAATCTTCAGGTCCTGACTGCCATGGAAACCTCAGACCAGGGCTTGACCTTGCCATGACAGGCTATCTCCTGGTGCATTGCTGATGTTGGCACTTTCCCTCCAAGCAACTTACTACTGCTGGATCATCCTTCTGGTTTCAGCCAACTTTTTTTGTTTTCTTTCTTTTTAGAAGCAGATGTCTAGCAGGGTTTCCTTTACCAAGCCTAGTAGAAAGCCTAGTAATACATAAATAAGTGGTTTTATCCGGAACCTAGTTGTTGTTTTCTTATAAGAGGCATGTTCCTAAGAATATCTAATTTGCCATGCTCTAGCAAGTTCATGTCTGCTGGTACTTTTTAGTTTGTTTAGTTACCTGACTGTATTATTGCAGACTTTTTGAAGACAGGGTCTATGTCTTGTTCACTGTTATGTTCTTGGTATCAAGCACAGTGCTACATACAGTCAACATCTTGTAAAGATATGTTGCATAAATAAATCTCCCCCCAGGGATGGAACTAACCTTTACCCTAGACTTCTTTCTCTCTTTAGAGCCAGTTAAACCCAGAGGAACCTTCTAGTCTGACTCTTTGTGGGAGAAAGTTGGAGTTCCCCAAATCTATAACAACAGACATCCAGGCTAGGGTACATTGAGTCCTGGGCTCTGCCATTCATTGGCTTTCTGACCTTGGGTAAAAATCCAAAGGAATAGCCTTCTGGACCTTAGTTTATTTTCTTTTGTAAAAAGTTGGAATAACATCTATCTCATAGGTTGTTGTGAGTCTTTTTCATGAGATCAAGGATGTGAGCTGCTTGCCACAGTGACTGCTATATAGGGAGCTATTTTCCCAGCGGTTGCATCTGGGGAGTGTGGTTGGCCGGCAGATAAGGAGTAAGGCAATGGAATTCCCCTTTTATTTTATAGACTTTAGCTTTGTTTGAACTCATTACATGTATCAGCAATAATACTTTTAAAATAAAAACAATCCCCACCTCTCTAGTGTATATTGATATTTATTCTCAGATTGAAGAGAACTGTGTCATTGAGTTTCTGTGCAAATTTTATCCCTAGAGAAAAGGATGGTGAATTAGCCAATAGTTAAGAATGATAGCAAGAGTTTGGGGAGTGTGTTTGAATGAAGGTGGTGACCCCTATTAAAGTAAGGGTTTGATCATACAGTGAGAAGTCTGGACATGATGGTGCATTTTGTTTTATGTTGATTATGTGTCTCGCTGTCACATCTACCTTATTTTTATCTTATTAGCAAAATTCTGTGTGTAGTAGACACTTTCAAGTTGATATCTTGGATGAGTACACAAGAATATGTCTACTTCAGTGTGCAAGTAATAAAATCATCATCCTAATTGCCGTAATAGTCAAGGCCTGGTGAATATTTGGAGTTGACAGCCACTGTGGTTCTCAAATGCCCTCACTTCACACACTGCGCTGTTTAACCACTACTAGTTGCTGGTTATTTTCTTAAGTTGTTATTTTTTAATAAACATTATCTCATCATGAGCCATAAAATTGAGAATTGCTCAAGAGTAAAGATATCAGAGGACTTGAAAAGCAGCAGATCTTTTTCATTAACACTAGAAAAGAAAAAAAAGTAATAATGCTGGTGGGAATTCTTTTAAAATATTTGTTTAGGTTGGGTTTAAGCCATCTAGCTGTGAAAATAATAAACCATCGTAGCAATAGCAATATACTGCAATTCCCACAAAGCACATTCAGCACAATTTCTTTTTTATAAATAATAAAACCATAAATACATACGATGACTCTAAGCTTATAACATGAAATTGCATTCGGTACCATGAGCCAGAGGTTTTTCTCTCTCATCTGTATTCTTTAAGGTCAATTTTTGCTTATGCCTCCTTCTTCTTCTCCACAATTATTTATGTAATCCATGAATAAATAATGGAATGGCATTCGATCCTGAACTGAGTTTGGCAAATTTGAGAGGAAGTATAACTTTATCTTACACACAGTAGGCAGGAAGGAGACAGTGCCTCAGAACACAGCCATTTAAAACCTTTCTAGGCAGCAGGAGATTTACTTACTCCATATCAGATCAAACATAACAAATGCATTCACATCTGATGTTTAGTATAAGTTTGTTTATAGGAACTTTGGAGAGGATTTTTTGAATCATTTTGCTTTTGAAATTATTTGCCTGCAAGTTATTTCTTTCATTTAAAACCAGCTCTAATTTCTCCATAATGGTGCAGACTCAGTAATTTCTGCAAAGTGAGATAGCCCAGTTACAAATGGTTTTCAATATAATGACTTTTATGTGAATACTAAATTTGACAATTAGAATTGTCATAATATGGAATTTATAAACATTTAGTTAAATATTTGTTTTGGATAGTGTGCTTTTCATTGCATGTTGACACAAAATATTTTCAGGTCTCCATCATTATTGTAGACCCTATGCCTCTAGTGCCTAGTTGAGAACACAGCCCTAGTTAGAAAAAGAGACTAGTTGCTCAGAGGCAGATGGGTCCTTTGGTCTGTACGACTGTAGTAGAGAAAGAGACTATTTGAGGAACATAGTCCTCCAAATGCCATCTCCTTGTAAGGAAGGATTTTTATGTGGCATTCTTAAGAGGCAAATATCTCCCCTGTTGAAAAGGAGAATGTGTTAATGGGGGACAGTAGGGGTGGAGGACTTTTTTATGCAAATCTGTGACCAAGATAGACAGAGGGTAAAGGACTTGGGTCTGTAGCAACAGTGTTTTGTAGGGCCCTTCAACTTTGCCTTCAGTGCTGGAGCCTTTCCATCAGCATTTATTCTCTCATCTCTTTTGTTGGGGGCAGGAGCCTCCGTGGAGGTTTTCTGGGTTATGAGGGCCTGCTGAGATCACTAGGTGTAGCCAATTCCTGCTTTTGATGATGCCTGACCTCCGAAAGCAGCTAGAACATAAAGACCTTTTACCAAGAAATAACCAGGATTCAGCTTCTGAATCATGTATGTCCCTGGAGTTTGGAACCACCTTTCTGTGCCCCCTAATCTGCCTTTAGCCTCAGGAGCCTGAATACCTTTTGGACACTCAGGCCTTTTTCTCTTCTGAGCACCTTCATTTAAATCTTGCTGGATACAACCAGCAGCACTAAAGGTTTGACCCATTTCCTCAGAATGCTCACTGCTGAACTAGAACTTTCCAACTGGATGTCCTGCTGTGCAGTCATTTGCATCAGGTTCCTGTGCCCCCATAGACCTCCCCTAACTACCCCATCATGCCTTCTGGGTTACTCCCAATGATATAGCCATACCATTTATGAAGCCCTGAGAAGCAAAAAGGACCATCACAGGGGACCCAAGGCTCCACTGTTCTTGCTCACTGGTTACAGAGCATGAGCAAGGGCTATGGGTGGTCATTTAGAGAAAGATAAAGCAAAGTCTGTCACCCAGGGCAATCCATGCAAGGTGTGGGTGTGTTCTGCTAACGTTCCCTGTCCCAGGGCGATCATGACTGCAGGGCTAATGCTTTATTCATCATGCTGCAGTGGCATCATTAAGAGCACATTTGTTTAAAGAGTAACTAACATGTTATTTGTCACCCTACTAGGAGAAATGTTAAACAGGATGAGCAACTGGCTCAGGCTGGTCTTGGTCTGATCTGGGTTTTATTGCAAGTGGATTTCCATAAATTAAAGGGCTCTAACCAGGGCTTTGTGGAAAATAGATAACTAATTTGCCAGTTTGCCACCATTTAAGGGTCAGTTATTTATCCACTACAATTAAAATGTTCCACTTTGCAGCTTAATATGTTTTCCACGGTTGGGTCAAGGTGTAAAATGAGTACATAATGAAAAAACTGAGCACAAAACAGCACAAATTATAGAATTATATATTGTCTGATTTCCTTTATGTAAGAAGACAATAATGTTTACAGAAATTGCTTTCTGTGTATAAGTGCAGCTGAAGAGGCCGGGTTGTGACCAACATTGCCTTTCTGTACTGTGTATGCATACAGAATTATTCTTTGATTTGTGGCCATGTGTATGGTTTATAGAATTCACCTCTCTTCATGGCTACATCTTTGAAGCCTGACATCCACCTGAAGTCTTGTCCCAGAGGCGTTATCCCTTCCTCAAGATGACTCTTTCCTGTCTCTCTCGCTCTGTCTCAGCAGTCCATAGCTTTGCCATTTTAGTTGAGGCTTTTATTTAGTTACAACATTCTGTTTACACTGTCTACTCTTTAGAACTTTTAGAATGTGAATGTGAAGAGAACACAAGAGTGCAAACACAGAAAAAATTTGACCGGGGGAGGCAAGAATTATCTGATATGTCCTTAGTTACTTTTACAAATTTATCTGTGGCTAGGTAAGATGGTAGTTAAGCCTCAGTATCCCTATTCGAGAGATAGAAGAGTCACTTTCCAAGACCACATATCACTGCAGAGGTAGGATTTGAGGACAGAATTTAGATTTAGATCTCCTGTTCTTCAGATAGGTGCTCAGGAGAGAGAACGGTGAACTCTTAGGACTATTTGGCACAGTGAGCTGCCACACCCATCACTAGCTGAGGCTGGATAGTTGCCTGTCAGAAACATTTTGGAGACATGTTTATCTGGGAGAAGTAGGAATTGATAAACTCAGGTTTTACCTGATTCTTCAAACCTTGATGAATTACTCTATGAACCTGTATGTGTTTGCCCTGAATCCCAGGGGCTTAGAAAAGCTTTGCATAAAGTGGGACTCTTCTAGCTTTAATGGATCCAGGCTTATGTTTACTGATGATATTGCTTTCTTAAATAATTGACTCACGAGCAAAGTCTAGCAGTGATCACTTTTTTTTTATGGTCTGTGTATTTTGGAAAGTAGAAAACAACATGTGACAGCAGGTTGTGTATGTGGTTGATTGATATCCATGAATGAGGGGAAGGAGTTGAGCCATTACGTATTTCATAAACTGTCTTCAAGTCTAATGTTGCCCTTTTCAGAAAATCTCCAGAAGTCTAAATGTGAAAGGTCCTATAATTTAAAACCTGCCTATACAAAGACTTTAAAACTACATACAGTAGCCTCCCTTCCCCACAGACGATATGTGGCAAGACCTCCAGTGGCTTCCGGAAACCTCCGATGGTACCAGTCCCTACATACTACCATGGTAGCATCAAGGCCTGTTTTCTTTTCTTTTCTGTTTTTAATGGAAAGAGGGGCACTTTATACATAAGGTCTCAAGATTTTTTTGTTATTTGTTCAATTTAGATATATAAAGCATATTTTTTCCAAAAGCAAAGTTTTCCTGAGAAAAATAATTTTACTTGTCATGTCTCTACACTTATATGTGTAATGCCGAGTGGTATTTTTCTTTGTGCCAGAAGAAAATTGTTCTTATCTGCTGTCCTGCACATGCTAGTTGAGTTGACTCTTTGGCAAATTTTGTCATTTTGTTTGATTGCATGATTTTAGAGGGGGGCCTTCAGGTCATCTCTCTTTCTCTCTCTTTCTCTCAATATAGAGTTCTTCAAAGATAGACATGTCGTGGGTAAAACCTTACCCATTTAGAAACCATGTCCTCTCTAGGATGGAAAGATGATGATTTGTAGTTTAAAATTGGCTGCTATACAAAGTAGAAAAGTGGAGGATGTAATCACAAACCAATAATGGAATTTCGTGTTTGAGAAATGGTTGGTTCTGCTTTTCATCCTCTGTGGTGCATGCCAAATGGAAACTTTTCCTTTCTTCCAACAATTTCACTTCTTTAGTACTGTACATATATGCCTTTGTTACACTAATGTACTGCTTAATGGGTCTGGAGATGCAGTTATTTATAGGTTTCAGCTCATTCAAAAAGCAGCTGCAAGAAGTCTCACAAAAGGAGAACATCACTGTAACCTGCTTGTGACCCTACATTGGTTGCCAGGGAGGTGTGGAATCTTAAAGCTTAGACTGTGCCTTGTTAAGTGCATCTAAAGCTTATCTTGAAAGATCTGACAGATTTTTTTTTAATTGTCATTCTTTGACACTTTGAATTCATCTGTATTCTAGTATACAAGAAAAATCCCTCCACCCTCATTGTGTTCTTTAGCTTTAAACTTCCAAGATTTGGGACTAAATTCTGGAACTGAGATTTTTTTTTTCTTGGTTCCTTTATTATTTCCTTCATTTCCTTTTTCCTTCTTCATTTTTACTTTCCTCTTTTCTTTCCTCCTTGCATGAATTCATTTGAAATTACATGTAAAATATTTATATTTTATATAAAATGTAAAATATATTTTATAAATGTATAACTATATTATATATATATTTTACACCTACCACATTTCAGGTACTTTGCTTGCTAGCTGCAGGGTATGCACAGATGACTAGTTTCCTTGATCATCCTAAGCTTATAGTTTATTAGAGACATGATAGAGATAAACTAATTAGAATATGAGTGAATGTGCTGGGATAGAGCAAGGTACAGAGTGCTATGAGAGCATGGGAGAAAGAGTATATATCTCCTTTATCTTTCTGCCTTAACAGAAAACTGGAAAAAGAGTAGGAATGGCATCTCTCCTTAGGTGCAATGTAGTGTGATGTGACACTTCAGAAAAAAGTTCAGTGATTTTATTAACACAGATGGTCCCTGATTTAGGATGGTTCAACTTATGCTTTTGGGACATAACTCCATTGGGATGTAACTCCAAGTCAAGAAGCACCTTACAACTTGTGATGGGGTTATGGTTTCTACTGAATGCACAGCGCTTTCTCACCATCATAAAGTTGAAAAATTGTAAATTAAACCATCATCATTTGAGGACTGTCTGTTGTATTGCCAGCATTAAATACATTTTCATCTTACTATTTTTTCAACTTAATGGGTTTATCAGAATGTAACCTCATCATAAATGGAGGAGAATCTGTATATGAATAACTAGTTTGATACTAAAGAAGACCTTTTGATTTCATGGGTTTGATACTAAGTGCTATAGGGTTCACCCCTATCTGAATTGATCTTTGTCCAACTCCATCTTCTGCCCATACTGTTTCCAAGAAATGGCTTTTCTCGCCATCACTGAGAAAGAGCTTTTTAGTGTTATTTGATATAATATTCCTACTTTACAGTCATCTCATCAGAAATTCCCCATGATATGCCTAATCTAAATCTATTCCTCAAAACCTTAATCCTATTATTTCCCATTAATCAGCTGACAGTGATCATTAACGAATAATCACCATCCTCTACATTTAACAGATTTGAGACTTTATTGTGCATTATCATGTAGGATGTTATATAATCCCATTAGCTACCTTTTCATTCTTTTCTTGAAACTCTCCTCTAAGTGCTCCCCAATACCCCAAAACTTACTCCTATCTAAGAATTGAGGAGTAACATAGATTTAGCTGACATTTCTGAGGAGGTGCTGAGGAGAGACTTACACTGTATGCTTCCCAGTGAAACCACCTGAAATTCTGCTTAAGTCATTGATCTTCTCTGTAGTCGTCTTTTCTTCGTGGGTGGGCACCAAAGATCCCTCCTTTCTTTCCCCTCAGAACATTCAGCTTTTGTGTTTTCTTTTACCACACTTTACAGAGCAATTCCTACTCTGCCCCTAAACTTCCGGATTCCACTCACCTCCCTTAACAATAAAATGAAACACCCAGTAGTTAACAGGACCCATTCTCCTTAGAAGCCAGATTAGTAACCCACTACAATAATCAGAGAATGTCCTTTGAACTCCTTTTGTATTTGAAGAGATGATAGTGAGAATTTTACAAAACTGATGAAAGATATTAAGATTTTTAGTTGTTCCTCAGTGGGAAGATTGATCTGCAGTTATGTAGTTTACCATTACAGGAAGCAGAAGCATCTCCCCTACTATTCATAGTTGCTTAAAAAATCGAAGAGTTAATATGTAAGCATACCTACTTCACAATTATCTATATTGTTTTAAACCATGGAACATTTCCATAACCTCAAGAGAGTATGGCACTGACTATGTGAAGATCGAAGTTAGGTATTTCCTTAGTGATGGAAGAGGAGAGTGAACTTTGGAAGGAAATGTATCTTTCTTTTTACTGTAAATATATACCATGATAATGCTAATGGAGAGTTCGTATAAAATAAGAAAGTTGCAGATACCATATGAAATAAGCTTCCTTTGGTGTCAACTCTTTTCTTTTTGAGATGGAGTCTCACTCTGTTGCCTAGGCTCTAATGCAGTGGCTCCATCTTGGCTCACTGCAACCTTTGCCTCCCAGGTTCAAGCCATTCTCCTGCCTCAGCCTCCCAGGTAGCTGGGACTACAGGTGCACGTCACTACACCGGCTAATTCTTGTATTTTTGGTACAGATAAGGTTGTACCATGTTGGCCAGGTTGGTCTCAAATCCTGGCCTCAAGTGATCCACCCGCCTTGGCCTCCCAAAGTGCTGGCATTACAGGCATGAGCCACCATGCCTGGCCTGGTATCAACTCTTTACAAGACATTAACAAATCTGATTCTTTCACCATAAGTATTTTGTTATTGAAGTAGGTATAAACCTAAGAACTTAGATCAAACAAAATCATGCTTTTTTGGTTTTGTTTTGTCTTTTTTAAGACAGGGCCTCACTCTGTTGCCCAGGCTAGAGTGCAGTGGCACAATCTCAGCTCACTGCAACCTCTGCACCCCCCACTCCCCAGCTCAAGCAATCCTCCCACCCCAGTCTCCTGAGCAGCTGGGACGGCAGGAGGGCAATACCATGCTTGACTAATTGTTTAAGGTTATTGTAGAGATGGAATCACCCTATGTTGCCCAGCCTGGTCTCAAACTCCTGGGTTCAACCAATCCTCCCACCTTGGTCTCCCAAAGTAGATTATAGATAGGAGCTCATATCTGGGATTGTAGATATGAGCCACCACACCTAGCCTATTTCTTTTTTTCAATAAGAAGGATTTTCAATACCTAGCTGATCTCTACCCTCCTTTAACAGGAATCTGTGTTTTGTGGACAATTACAGGTAGGTTTTATTATTCATGATGTGTATATCCCTGGTACCTATAGAAATTGTTCAAGCGATTCTCCTGCCTCAGCCTCCCGAGTAGCTGGGACTACAGGCACCCGCCACCGTACCCAGCTAAGTTTTGTATTTTTAGTAGATATGGGGTTTCACTATATTGGCCAGGCTGGTCTCAAACTCCTGATCTTGTGATCCTCCCGCCTCAGCCTCCCAAACCTGTGCCATTTTTTAAGCCAAATAGTATTTTCATAGACTTGATAAGTTTCAAAAACTATTTGCCCCATTATCTAGCCCAATGAAATACTGAACATAAATATATTTTTTGAACAGTTGTGAAATTGGTATGAGATTTTATACTTGAATATATCTTAACAGGAAACAAGTTAGATATCTGTTAAGGCCAAACAAAGCTGTACTTTTATCCTTGGCATTTTGTGTATCAGATTGTTTTGTGGTGCTCATACTTCATTAAAGCTGTAAGTAGAAACTGCCAATTTCATAATTGGTCATGAATCTCTTGAAAGTTTTTGTAGTTGCATAGGCAGAAAAAACCTAGAGAGAAAATATTTATACATCTTTTAAGTCACATCATATTATTTATTTTTATTTTATTTTTATTTTTATTTTTTTGAGACAGAGTCTCGCTGTTGCCCAGGCTGGAGTGCAGTGGTGCAATCTCAGCTCACTGCAACCTCTGCCTCCTGGGTTCAAGCAATTCTCCTGCCTCAGCTTCCCAAGTAGCTGGGATTACAAGCATGCACCACCATGCCCAGCTAATTTTTATATTTTTAGTAGAGACAGGGTTTCACCATGTTGGCCCGGCTGGTCTCGAACACCTGACCTCAGGTGATCTGCCTGCCTCAGCCTCCCAAAGTGCTGGGATTACAGGCTTGAGCCACTGCGTCCAGCCTTAAATTACATTATATTATTTTATGTATTTACTCTTTTAGAGATGGAGTCTCGCTCTGGCACCTAGGCTGGAGTGCAGTGGCATGATCTTGGCTCACTACAACCTCTGCCTCCCGGGTTCAAGCAATTCTCCTGTCCTGGCCTCCTGAGTAGCTGGGACTACAGGCATGGGCCACTACCGCCGGCTAATTTTTGTATTTTTAGTAGAGATGGGGTTTCACCATTTTGGTCAGGCTGGTCTCAAATTCCTGACCTCAGATGATCCACCTGCCTCGGCCTCCCAAAGTGCTGGGATTACAGGCATGAGTCACTGCGCCTGGCCTATATCATATAATTTTATAAAGGAATGGTGGAAAATGAAATATTGTGCTCCAACTGAGGTGTGGCACAGAAAACTAGGGCAACACTTACTTTTAGAAATATCAAGTGTTACTCACTGTTTTAGAATTAATTACATAATTATCTACCAGAACACAAAGATCCCAGGGTACCTTAATGGAAACACTACATTTCCAAATAAAATAATAATAATTATCACCTACTGTATTCAGAGTGCTTTATTAGCTGTAATTTTTAACTCCCCACATCTCTGTGTGTAAATAAACATCACTAAGAAGATTAATCTTTTCTATAGTTTAGAAATAGTAAAACTAAGGCAGAGAAATTGATGTGAATGATAAATTAGGCTTTATGGTCTTGAATCATTTAAAGAGGCAGGTATTCAATAGGAACAATAGATGCTAACAAAGTACCAAAATCATTCTTGGAACTATTCATAAATTACTAGTTGATAATTAATTAAAAGTATTACCCTTCTTCCAAAATGAGTGACCGAATCAATTTAAATTTTGTGAACAATGTCACGGCAGCCTTGAGACTACTGGAAATTCCTAAGATGTGACAGAGCTTACTTTAGAATCACCATCCCAGGCACATGGTAGCCACACGAAGTTGTTATGTCATTAAAACCATTGGATTGGGAGACTGAAGAGATATAATACATTGAATGTCACAAGAGTTTGATTGGGGGATAGATGTAGGTTTATACACCACATCTTGCCAACAGAACAACGCTTTTTTTCAGTGGAACAGTAGCAGTTTGTTACTGTTTTCAGTGAAACACTTGCAGTCTGTTAAAATGGCCATGAAAGTGTTAGGTAGAAACGATGGGTCTCTAGGACACTTGATGCCCCTTTATACGACTGTAACCACTAAGGTGAAAACTGCCATTGGAGCAGACTGTTATAGAGCCAAGGAAAACTAAAGACATCCCTAAAACAGTGTAGCAAAAAGTCAAGGTGAAATGTGGTGGGTCAGGCACAAGTCATGAGCCTACAAAGTAGAGGGATGTTCTCTGATATAGTGTTCCAGAACTGCAGACTCATTAGAGAGAAAAAAAAAAATGTGTGATTAATGCCCATTTGGGAAGAATCTGAGGTAGAAGGAGGCTAGCCAACTAAACTTCATTTGGGGAGATAAGTAAGACAAATAGTGACCTTGCAAAGATCTGAAACAGCTCTGCTACAGGGCCATTTGAACAAAAGAATGAACACATTCTAGCCTGACTCTGCCTTGCTACTCTGAAATGGTTGGAAGTGGAGAGAGAAAAGTGCTTTGAGATTTCATCGTAGAAAGATCGTTGGTGAATGGACCAGACATTTAGGTTAGCTGTGCATTTCTTATGCTATTGAATTTATTTTCTATGGTGAGAATCTCTTTGTCTAATGGCACCCATAGCCTAAGATAATTGATGCACAATACACATGCAGGTTCTGAGTTCATTTGGATAGTATAGTGGGAAGGAATAAAATATTTATTCTCAGTACAATTTGCTTCCAAAGTTAGAATCATTCACTGTTGGATGATGATGGTGATTCATCTTCCTGATAGACAATTGGAAAAAAATTCCACACTATCTTACGTACCCCTCTAGTTGAGGGCTAGGGGTTTGTTGAGACCATAAAAACTATTTGCTCATTATTCACCTATTCTTGAGAATTGAACCGTTAGCTTCCATTTGAACTAAACTTCTGCTCAACTGATCAGAAGTTCTTTTTGACAGTAGTGCTGAAGGAATTACTGATTCTTATACCTAAGAATGAAAGAAACAAAAAGACATGCCATAAAAGGTTCGAACTTCACATTAGACACACTGTCAAACCATAAGATCTAATTCTAAAATCATCATTAACAGGAACATGGTTTAGAAAAACTTCTAAATTTATACTAAAATAAAAATAAATATTTAGACTTAGTTGTTGTATCTAATCTAAGATCAAACTTGTCATGCCACTCATCTGAGTTGTGAACTGGTGAAAGTGCACTTAAAATATATGTGAAAGCTCTGTTTTTGCATTTCTAAGGGTGGAGAGAAGGCATAGCATTTTATAAATAGTGTGAGATTGAGAAGAACTTTGTAACTTTAATGTTTAATTGTTACTTATATTTATTAGATAAGTGCATTAAAAGACTATATAAATATATAAATATAAATGTAAATATATATTATATATAATATAATTACATATTTTATATATTATATATATTATATATTATATAATATATATATATATATGTGTGTGTGTATATATATATATATATATATATATATATAAAGCTGGGCAATTCTAAGGAAAATTCAAACCAAAAAAGTTGTGGCCAGTTAAATTATCTTTCCGATGAGCTGAAAAAAACAAATGCTCTTCCTTTGCCTCCCTAACACCCTCTAGATCTTCCTTTATGGACAGCATGCCATTCTTCTCTTCTGCCTTTCCTGACTATTGTAATTTAGGTACCCTCCTTTTCCAGCTGCATGGTGAATGGGTTCTTGCTTTTTCCTTCCACCTCCCAATTTTTTTTCCTCTCTGAATACATTCCACAGATGACCATCTTCCAAAATAACAGCATCAATTAATTTTTTAACTTAAAAAAAATCTTCTTTAGCCCTGACTCTGCCCTCTCCATTGCTGTGTAGTGTGTGTGGAAAAGGCTGTGCAGGGACTGATAAGCCCCCATTTGTGAAGGTGCTTCAGTAGGAAGCAAGACCTTTGAGGTACTCACAAATGGGGCTGTTTATTCAGCCAGCCCAGGCTCCTGGTGAGTCAATGAGTTGACCCACACATCTCACAGGGCTCTAATAACTGAGCCACAAGGCAGCCGCTGAGCAATGGGAAGCAGCCTTTCTTCTGTGCTCGAGACTGGAAATCAGTCTTTGTTTCTGATTTTGAATAGATAACAGTTTGTTCCTTGACGTTTTATCTCAGTTAACTATTAAGGTTTCTCACCACACTTCTGTCCTGTTTTGCAGAATCTGATGACCTCCGAGGGGACCCTGCACTCAGCCATCAAAGTGCTCCTGCCCCCCTGGATGCTCATAATTCAATGGTAGATGCAGGTGGAGTTGAGAACATCACCCAGCTTCCCCAGGAGCTTCCTCAGATGATGGCTGCAGGTAAGTGCCAGTGGCCAGCACAGGACACAAACAAGGCTTTTTTGAGTTCTTAGCGGAAAAGCTTGCCCCACCTTGAAAAATATGCATTGAACCAGGAGCCTGGGCCCATAAAGAAATCAGTCTGTAGAACTAGTGAAAATGAAAGAGCACTAAGTCAAATTTGACACATTCTTCTGTTTTGTTTTGGGTTTTCTTAAGCTTTGTGCTACTTGTTTTTAAATTTGATTTATTTATTTAGAAATCCTTCAGAAAAGTCACTTTAGGTAGACACCTGTGTTTTCTTAATATAATAATGTAAAAGTTTGTAAAGGAAGGAATAGATTACGAGGTAACACTTAATAAATTCAGTCAGGACCAGTTCTACCGCTTGACAACTATTTTCTTGTTAGATAGAAGCCCTGCCTATTCAAGAATTACACCTAGAAACAGTAAGCCAATTAACTTGTTTTACCAAGAGAGTATTACTGCTTTGCCTCTCAGCCTTGTGACTTAACTAATGTTGTTTCACTGGGAGAAGGAAACAATTCTTCAATTTTTTTTCCAGGGGTACCTCCTTAATAGCATGCTGTGTATAATATAAACTATATGTCATTAAGTTTTCTCCCAGAAAGTATTTGGAAGCACTTTGTGTTTATGTCTAGAGAAAACATTGCCTTAGATTATAGTTCTTTATTTTTTTTGTAGTTTGGGAATGTGCCAAATGAAGCCTCCCATCTCTAGAAATGTGATTTTCTTTAAAACAAACACCCTTGCCTATGGACTCTAAATCATGATTTGTTTTCCCCACAGCAGCTGATGGTTTGGGGAGTATAGCGATAGACACGACCCAGCTCAACATGTCCGTGACAGATCCCACAGCCTGGGCCACAGCCATGAATAACCTGGGCATGGTTCCCGTGGGGTTGCCTGGACAGCAGCTCGTGTCTGGTAAGCTTTCTCCTGGTTTCAGAGATGCTTGCAGCAGTGCCGAAGGGTATAGGTGACAGGTGCCTGGTAATCTCTCCGTACCGCGAGTGTTGGACACGGTCTTTTATTTATGACTGGGGCATGTTTGGCAAGTTGTACTTGAGATTCTTTTCCTCATCACCTTCCTCTTCTGCCTAATAGCTGTTCTCAGAAAAAGCCACATTAACTGTTACTGCTATACACAGTCTTGCAACATCAATTGCATTTTTTAAAATTGGTAAATAGAATGGCTACTATTTGCTTTCCAATTTGCAAAACTCATTCACCTACGTTATCCCATTTGATTGCACTGTCTTCCCTTTATGATAGGTAGATATTTCTTTGTGTTATTGCTCTTGTTAACGTTTCCGTTTTACAAATAGAGAAACAGAAGAGCAGAGTTTCGGTGACTTTTTCCAGCATTGAAGTGGCAGAGCTATAAACTCAGCTCAGCTGACACTAAATCCCCTGATTTCTTTCCACCACTTGGTGGAATCCTAATACAATGCATGCATTCAGTAGAGAAAATGTTTAGAAATATCACAAAGTCAAAAGTCATCTAAAAGATTTAATCATTGAATTTAACAGGTGTTTGCTGAGGATTTTACATGTGTCCTGTAAAAAGTGCTTTGAGAAATAGAATAAATATATATGTATATAAGTGTCTTTGAAGAGCCTTTCTCTCTAAATTGAAAAAACAAAACAAAACAAAACACCAACACCTGAAAAACAATGATAAAAACGATGTGTAGAGTCAGATGTGTTAAGTAGTGGTGCAGACTGGTGATGTAATAATCAGATCGGTCACTGGGGCTTTGAGGAAAGATGTTATCAGGAAGGTGGGGCTTGAGCTAAGTCTGGAGAGATGAGTAGGATTTGTATATTCACTCACTCATTCATTCATTCAATAAATATTCATTGAGCCGCTGTCTGGTGCAAGGGCTCCCACAGTAAACAAGACAAGTATGGTCTGCCCTCTCAGAATTTATAGTGGAGAGGTGACAACCAGGTATTACGCAGTAGTCATTGTTACAGTGGCAGAAGAAAAATTCACTTTTTGGCCATCAAGGTAGGTGAGGGTAGATGGTGTTCATTAAATGGAAACCAATCGCTTTTGGAATGTTGCTAAGTTCTACTCCCACATACCTGTGCACTTTATGCTGAGTTGACCCAGCCTTTGTTTTTTGTTGTGTTTCTTTTTGGCCAATCGTGGCCATAAATGAAAAATTCCAAATTAATTATAGTTATGTGTGTGTGTGTGTGTGTGTGTGTGTACATGTATGTATGTGTATATGTGTATACACATATATAATATATATGGTTTCTTTTTTAATATAACAAGAAAGAATATGAAAATGGATAAGAGACCAGGGAAAGTAGGAGACAAAGGAAATACAAAGGCTGAGTTTTAAAACATTATATTTAGGATATTTATTAAGTTCTTCAAAATGCTATCAAATTCATACAATTGAAGATTAGTCTGCTCTAGGGAGGTAGGTGTACATAAATGACATTTTCTATGGCTTGAACATGTGTTTATCCCAGGCCCCTTTTCCCTAAAGCTTACCTAGACAGATACTTTCTTCTAATAACTTGAAAGTAAAGGTTTCTATTTTTCCACCCACGTTTCCCCAGCTGCCTAATTGAAATATTCAGAGAGCAGAAGTTACTTACTTTTGTCTCACCTCCTACTTCTCTCAGAAAATGTTGTATGACTTCTAGAGTAAGCCAAAACCTTCATAATTCATTATTTTTTTCTTGTGATTTTGAGTCTTCTGACATTTTAACCGTGACCAATTTATGATTTTCCCAGCAACTTGCCATGAAAAGAATTACAGCCCTACTCGTTATAGAAGATTTACCGTATCTGCCCCGAATTACTTTTTCTATCTCCTGTGTTAGCCAAATTGCTTAAACTGTTTTTGAGCCTTTCAGGGTCTTTCTGGGCTTCCCTTCATCATTTACACAGCCTGATAACTTAACTGCACTTTGCTTTGTTGTCAGGGCCACCAGCCAACTACATTCCTTGATACAATCTCAGGGTCAGGTTCTGTTGTGTTTGGTTAGTGTTTATTTATTTTATTCCAGTCTTTTTTCTGTGTATTTCAATCATACTGAATATAACATTTTCTGTTATGCATTTTTAACATCTTATTCTGAACTATTTTTCCATTGTATTCTTTTATATTAAAAATTTAAAAATAATTTATCAAATCTCCAGATTACTTAACCATTCTACTATTTACATTTAGGCTGTTTCCATTTTTTCACTGTTACTAGCCAAGTTTCTTTAAAGAACTTACTCTCCCTGAGCATGCAAAAACATCTTACCTTTTCTATAAAATGGTGATCATATCTACTTCATGGAACTGCTGTGAGATTTAAATGGGATAATTTATATAACCTCCATATGGTAAGCATACATTACATATTCTTCTTACTCCTGTGTTCTTATTTCTTCCTTTCTCCTTTCTGCCTTTTTTAAAGCAAATAATATTTTGCTTTAAAACATTGCAGTGGACATTTTTATGCATGGGGCTTTTTAGCTGTTAGAATTATTTCCATCGGATAGACTCCTACATGTGGAACTAGTAGGTCAAAAGAAATGAGGATTTTCAAGTTTCTTGTTAAGTACTGGTCAATTAATTCCCAAACTATATATATGGACTTAATATTTACTAATTTGATATGCAAAAATGGCATCCTATTATTTTATCTTAAATTATTCTATAACTACCCTTGTTTATTTCCTTATTGTCTTTCATTTTCTATTCATATTTTCTCTTTTGTAAATAATTATTCTCACACTGTATCCATTTATCAAATAGGGTTCCTGGTAATTTTTTTGTTGTTGTTTATACTTGGGCATTTGTTAAACCTTTTAATCCTTGGACTTCATATTTCCTTAAAATATTTATCTAGTCCATGTTTTGCCTCCTAATGTTGGTTCTTTTTTATGGTTTTTATATTTAATTTTTCATTTTGAGTTCTTTATTCCATTTCTAAATGCAGAAAGGTTTGCCCACTCTGGAAGTTGTTATATTCCCTATTTTCCATGCCCCCAGTGACTTAATTCTGCCTTTTATTGGAAATTAAATTCTTATGCATATTTTTGTCTATTTCTGAAGTATCTATTCTTTACTACTGATTTATCTATTTTTATTCCAAGACCACATTGTTTCAGTTCTTCTGGTTCTATGGTATGTTTACATGACATATCTGATGCCCTTTTTACTGTAGCTGGTGTGCAGCACTATTGTTTCTTTTCCACGTAGCCATAGAGCCACAGATGCCACTGCTTGCTCAGGTGTCATGCTGGCCACCTCTGGAGTTCTTCCCTGTGAATGCAGAACGTTAGAGGCAGCCTTTAATGTTTCATAAGGGACTTAAAGATTATTTAGTGTAACCTTCCTTCCAAGAAATCCTCTTTAAAACATTTCTGACAGGATTATGGAGAGGCTGGATTTTATGAGTACTTGGCTTTCTCCCAAAGTTTCTGATATTTCTAAACACTCTTCCCGTATTTGTTGAAATTAAACTGACACTAAATCCCTTTCCTCACTGCTTCTTCAATTTATTGAGAGATTAAAATTATCAGCAAAGCAAGGCATAAAATTTTTATATCCTCTGATTTTATCAAAAGAATTTCCCAGGAAATCAAATCCATCATGACTGTGGTAGCACACCTTTCAGATGTGCTGTCGTGCACTTCCACAGCGACGCCTCTTCCACTTCTCTCCCCTTTCATCATCACCAAATGTTCCCCACACTGTGATTCTGCTCCTACCTTTATGAACTTCTCTGTTTACCTTCTTCACAGGAAGTGCTACTTGAAATCATTACATTGAATTTGTTCCTTTTATCCCAAATATACCATTATACTGTTATACCCCAATCCTAAACCCCATACTCCAAAGTCCCAGCTATTCTGTGAGATGATACTTACCTCCATTATTGTTTCTTGTTTGTTTTATTCCCCATACTTCGTTTTGGTTTTGTGAAGTTTTTTGTTGCCTTTGATTTGTTTTTGTTGTCAACACTTTGTGCATTGGTGTAGATGTAGGTTTTTTTAACTGGTCTGTTGGAACATTCATGTTTCACTGTTGTTGTAAGGTAGAGTGGAGATCACATAAGTATTATACTTAGGTGGCCTAACAATGGCGGCAAACTGTGGGTTAAACACAGATAAATTGCTTTCTTTGTAGGTTTTCCCAAGGCCTTTACCATGCTAATGTGCAATAAGTAGTTCTCAAAGAGTGGGATCTACTATGTAGAATTCCTAACTTAATTTAGCCGTTAAAAAATGCCTGCATTAGGACAAATACCTAATGCATGTGGGGCTTAAAACCTAGATGATGGGTTGATAGGTACAGCAAACCACCATGGCACATGTATACCTATGTAACAAACCTGCACATTCTGTATATGTATCCCAGAACTTAAAGTAAAATTTAAAAATTAATTAAAAAACAAACCTGTGAGCCTCTCATGAGACGCTAGAATATTCACTGTGGAGATCCTTCTCCACTACCATCCATCCTTCTATGCCTCATATGATATCCTCTGCATGATCTAGTTTACAATTTTGTTTGTTTATGTTTGTGCTGAACAGTGTCACTCCCTAATCTCAAATTTCAAACTAACTCTCTTGTGGTCAGGTGTTGCCTGAAACCTTCTTCTCAGTTTTCTGTGGCACATGTTGTCCCTTTTCAGAAGGCCCCACCTCTGGTGTCACAAGTTGAAATCTAGAACGTCAAATCCTGAGCTTTGGCACCTCGTGTGACCAGCTGCTCTCTTCCTGTATAACCTAATTTCTTTTCCAAAGTTATAATCATCAACTGGAAGGAGAGCTGAAAAGCAGGAGCTGAGTACCCAGGTTTTAAGTTTCTTGCCCAGGCCTGCATGGGAACTAGTAGTGCTTTCTGGATATTCTCTGGCCATGAGATAATACCTTGCTTTTCTATAAACTTTTTGAAATCTCCTTTCCTATTGTCAACAATATTTCTTTAGCCGTTATTGACTCTGGGGTGATACACATCTTTTACTCCAAGCTTCTTAGCATGCCATTTGTGGTATTTTAAACACATGTTCCAAAAAGACATCATACTTGGCTGGGTGCGGTAGCTCACGCCTGTAATCCCAGCACTTTGGGAGGCTGAGGTGGGCAGATCAAGAAGTCAGGAGATCGAGACCATCCTGGCTAACACAGTGAAACCCCATCTCTGCTAAAAATACAAAAAAATTAGCCGGGTGTGGTGGCAGGCACCTGTAGTCCCAGCTACTCAGGAGGCTGAGGCAGGAGAATGGCGTGAACTCAGGATGCAGAGCTTGCAGTGAGCTGAGATGGCACCACTGCACTCCAGCCTGGGTGACAGAGTGAGACTCTGTCTCAAAAAAATAAAGAAAAAAAGACAACATACTTGCCAATTAACTACATAGAGCCACATCCTTTATCAGTGACTAATTTGGAGCCAACAAAAGACTTCTTCACACTTGTAAGGCTCTGTCAGCACCCTTAAGTGTTCCTTGGCTCGTACCTTGCTGTTTCTTTTTCAGAAGCTCTGGGTTCACTATCACTGCTTCTGTTTCCTGCCATTCTGAGAAGAACTTAGCTTTCTCACTCATGGAACGCTAAGATAGGTTACAAGTCCTTCTCTGTCCCTTTCATTACCCTCTCCCATTCACTGGTGTTTCCACTTATTTTCATTCTTCTCTGCTTCCTCAGAGTACTTTTTTCTAATATCCTTCTTGGGTTGTTTAATCCTCACAGGAACACCTTTATCCTCTTTAATATGCCCAGATATGAAGAGGGATTTGTTAAATCCTTTCATCTCCTCAAGCATCACTCTTTTAACTGAGATTTATTGAGCCAGACGTTATGCTAAATACTGGGAATACAGGACATAGACCTTACTGTCATGCTTTAGAGTGGTGGGAGAAACAGAAAAGAGTAAATACACAAATACAAATCAACATGATAAGTGGTTATGCTACTAATAGATAAAGGGTACTATAGGATGTCACTGAAGAGAGTTAAGCAGGGGAGTAGCAGGATCAGAATTATATTTTTACAGAACATGTTTGTAACCCCTATAGAGGACTAATGGGGGTGTGGAAAGGTTGGCAACCAGACATGAGTTACCCAGATAAGAGACAGTGATGGCAGTAATGCCAGCGATTATCCTGAGCAGTAGAGATGGAGTGATCTGAAGGGACTCGTGAGACATTTCACTGTAGAAACCACAGGAATGGATGACTAAGACCACATGGAACATAAGGAGGGTGAAGAATCAACAGTGACTCCTAGGCTTCTAGACTTGCAAGCTGGGTTAACCATAGAGCCATTTGCTTAGAAGGTGGGGAAGGCTGAAAGAGAAGGGTGGGTAAGATGGCTCGTTTCCTTTTGGATATGTTGAGTTTGAGGAACCTGTTGAAAGAAAACCTGTGGTGAGCAGGGAGATTTATGGGCCTGGCATGCAGGAAGGAAGGCCTGATGGAGATGTGGCTTTGGTGGCCACAACATAGGGATGGTTGTTGACGCCCTGGGGACCGTAACACCCAGACACACTTCTGCCGTGAAATTAGGAAGAAGCTCTCAGATACTCCTTCAGGTTTCAGCCTACCCTGCAGCCAGGTCTCCAGATCCCTCTCTTGTGTCCCACTACATTCCTACTATTGCAGGGCTCCAAGATTGAAATGAGAGAATTGGTCAGAGATAAAAAATAGAATCTGGAAATCCTGCCTGAAACTGTCTCTTCAGCTTACAAATACTCTCAGGACTATCTGTTGATAAACCACCCCACATGCTTGTTTTTGAAATGAAAATCATACTCATACCAGCAAAGTTTCTTTCTTTAGTCCCTTCAGATATTAATGGTGGCATTCTCTGACACAGGCATGATGAAGGGGATACAGACAGCCTGGCGGGTACCAGTGGGGGTCTCTAAAGGACGATGCTCAGAGTTCTCTTTTGTTTTTATTTTCCATCTTGTTGAAAGATTTCTCACTATCAAGTGTCAGAAAACAAATAGGCCCTTGACTTATGTTTCACAATTTATGTACCTGATTTCATGTACTTGTGACAGTTCTGTTACACCCTGTGCAGTTACTTACCCTTTCTTCCCCAGGACATTAGGACAGTACATTGGTATACTTATTTACTCACCACAGTATTACAGCATTTTTTACAAGGCACTAGAGGAACAGCAATTGGCATGACTGACCAGTGATGCTCTTATGGAGAACATGTATCTCTAAAGAAGATGTTATCAAATAATTATACAAATGACTAATTATAATTGTGGGATGTTATAAAGAGGAATTGGGAGCCTAACTTTGTTTGGAGGTATTGGAGAAGCTTCAGAAAATGTTCCTCTAAAGTAGTAATATTCAAACTAAGACCTGAAGGATAAATTAGACATATCTAGTTAGCAGGAGGGAAGAGCAGAAAGAAATGGAGGATTCGAAAAGATGAGAAACTTCTAAAAGCAGAAAATGTCCTGTTCAAAGACCTGAGATGAAAGGAGCTTAGCCCCTTCAAAGAAGAGAAAAGTGGGTGTATGTGGACCAGAGGTGGTGGTTGGGACGGAGTGGGATTGGCAGGTTGGTGCTTAACACAAGTCTGGTGGGATACGCTGTGGCCAGACCACGCCTTCCAAAGCTTGGACTACAGACTTTATTTGAAGTGCAAACTACTGAAGTTTTAAGGAGATAAGTGACCTCTGACTCATGTTTTTTGTTTCTTTATTTCTCCTAACAAAAAAAGTATCTGACTTGTTTTATAGAGACTGCATTGAAGAATGGCAAGAGGGAAGGCTAGGTTTACATCTAGAAGGCTGCTGTCCAAAAAGGGATGGCACAGGTAGATGGGGCAGAGGTAGATCGCCTAGATATATCCAATGGGACTGGAATATGGAGCACCTGCCACGTGCAGGCACTGCCATAGGTGCTACACATGCTCTTCTGGAACTTGCATTCTAGTGCTAAGCTGATGTGTGTGTATCTACAATATTGCTTTTGTTTGTTTCTTTTTCTTTTTCTTTCTTTCTTTCTTTTTTTTTTTGAGACAAGATTTTACTCTGTCATCCAGGCCAGAGTGCAATGGCATAATCACAGCTCACTACAGCTTCAACTTCCAGGGCTCAGGTGATTCTCCACCTCAGCTTCTCGAGTAGCTGGGACCACAGGTGTGTGCCAGCTTATTTTTTGTATTTTTAGAAAAGATGGGAATTCACACCATGTTGCCCAGGCTGGACTCTAACTCCTGGGCTTGATCAAGCAATCTGCCTGCCTCGGCCTCCCAAAGTGGTAGGTAGGTGTGAGCCACTGCACTCAGCCTATCTACAGTATTTCTAGAGATAAGAGAATGTGTAAAATCTGTTTCCAAAAAAGATTTGCTTTGGCCTATCCCATGTACTATATAAGATAATTGACATCACTTAAAGCACATCAAAGATTGTTCTCAAATAACTCTCCACAAATGACAAAAGCCTATATCCTTGTTGGCTAGAGATGTTACAAACTTCTTGTTAAATGCTTAATATAATATAGTCACTCTTCTATTCCATGGAATGAATAAGATAAATTTACTTGCTTAGTATTAGATTGACCTCTTCTGAATTATTAATGTAAAATTTTTTCATCCTGTGTATACTACAACAAATACATAATATATTTAAATTTTATTCTAGTTTGCACCCTTGATTAGCTTAATCTTTATTTGCTCTGTTGTACTCTGATATATGTACTACTCATTAGCCTTTTGAACTATGCCGGCCGCATTCTTACTCACTAGACTAAATTAGAGAAAATATTTTTAAATAATTGCATGTATATTGACATATGTACATGTATTAAATATATACTCCACAATATATAATTTTTATATGTATGTATATATCACAAATACATACATTCCCTAATTTTCTTGATTTCCTCTGGAGTAGAGAAGCTTCAGTATCTTTAACAGCCCGATGAGCTGAGGGAAAATATTTGCATCCCACACTAGGAAATTGTATCCTCTGCTCAGAGTGGACATTCGAATTCAGCAGAGAATAGAAAGAAAAGCCAGACAAATTCCCATATTAAAATGAGTTTGAGTGTTCCTGTACTGATGTAAGTGTGTGTATATATGTGTGTGCATGCATGTAAATTATTGTATATTGGATTTTTGCATTGGGTTAATGTCAAAGTCTTTTATTTGTAACTATGGATTAATTGCATAGGGGACTTCTCTTCCACATCCATTGTTCGCTTTTATTTCCTTTTATTATTCTGCGGCCTGCCTTATAGTTTACAGTATGTTACATACTGCATTCTTGAATTGTAAGCACATGTCATCTATGTGCTAATATAATTATTCTATCATCTCTCTAATAGACTGTGCTGGACTTCTTCTATGGGAAAGAACTGCAGCTAATCATCTTTGTATTTCCTCTATCATCAAAGCTGGGTGCTTGATAACTATATATTTGAATGACTATGTAATTTGGTTCATTTATATAAATAATTAGATAAAATGCATAATACCTGGAAAAGTCACTTTTACACTTGGTCCTTAGACTATCTAAACTATAGATTTTATATCTGCAATCAGTTAGATATGAAGAGTAACTATGACCTCCAGACCTCTTGACATCCATGATTTATTTCTCATAATTGAGCATTATATTTTCAGATTCCTTCTTTTTTAAAAATGTATCTTCCCTGTCTTTCTTTATCATGGTTATGCTTTCATCTACCTTCTTGCACAGATGGAGTATATTTATAATAGCTGTTTTACTGTACTTATCCGCTGATTCTATTATCTGTGACATTTCTGAATCTCTTTCTTCATTGATTTTTATCCTTATGATAGGTCTTATTTTTCTGTTTCTTTGCATGCCTACTAATTTATTATTGGTTGCCAGATGTGAATTTTATGTTGTCAGGTGCTGGATTTTTTCTTTATCTTTCCTTTTTTGTCTTCCTTAAAATATTTTTAAGATTTTTTTTTTTTTTTCAGATGCAGTCAAGTTCCTTGGAAACAGTTTGATTCTCTCAAGGCTTTGATTTTATACTTGGGTTAATGGATCTAAGCAGCCTTTAGACTGGAGATAATTTCGTCCCATTTCTGAGGCAAAACACTTCTGGGAACTCTTTATTGGTATATTGCAAGGTTTCTTCTCTCTGGATCTCGGGAACTTGAGCTACTCCCTGTCCTTTGTGAGCTTCAGAAAGGTTCCATCTATGGCTTTTGCCCCAGCCTTCGCACTTCCCTCTCAGCCTTTCCCGATCAACATGCAGCCACAGACTCTGAGGGGACCTCTGAAGATCTCCAAAATTCTCTCGCTCTGATTGGCTCCTTCCTCTCTTGTACTCTGCCCTGAAATTTCCAGGGGCATTGGACTCCCCAGATGTCGAATTCAAACAGACTTCAGGCTCTGTTCTGGTTTCTCTTCCTTGCATTAAGCCCTGGAAAATTTCTAGACAGTGGCTGGGACTATCATAAGTTTCACTTCATTTATTTCCCCTCTCTCAATGATCAGTGTCCTGCACCTCTTGTTGTACAGTATCTGAAAACCGTCATTTCATATATTTTGTTTGATTTTTGAGTTGTTTAAAGTAGGAGAATAAATTCTATCCTTGTTACTTCCTGGTGGCTAGAAGCAGAAGTTTACAGACAAAGTCTTTTTAAAGTCAATGTACGTATTCCCTAGGGATATAAGAAGTTAAAAATCTGAGGCTATAATATGAGTGACTTTACTAGGCATACTAAAAAGAATAGTAATAAAACCTATAATTATTTGGCACTTAATATGTGCCAAATACTCTAAACATCTCGCATCATTGAATCCTCTGCTAGCTAAATATTATTAACCCCATTTTATAGATGAGAGAACTGAGTTTAGGTGATGTGAGTTAACTCACCCAAGGCTACTCAGCTGGAAGGAAACAGTGCTGGAATTGATAACCAGGTCTATCTGCCTAAACTGTTTCCACTGTATCAGGATTTGAGGGAAAATGATTAAAGCAAAACCTCCTATGTTTTTTGCCTTAGGCCAGCTCTATCTTTACACTTTTGTTTTTAAAAATAAATACCTTGGGTGGAAATACATCATTGGTGGTGGGGGTAGGGGAGAATCATAGAGATTTATTTGTATTACATTGAAATTTAAAGATTTCAATTATGTAATTATTATGCACATCACTTTTTGTTGTCCTTGAATGCTGCAGATTTCCATTTTCGAACCTGGGTCCTGTGATCTAGATATTGTACTAAAGTTGAACCAGGAACAACTTAGTAACATAAAGTAGACTTCTATGAATAACACCATGGTGGTCATGCACTCAGGTTTATGACAATAACCAAAAAGTGATCATCAGTATGGGAGAGAATATACACATTGCAGTCTGAAAGCAAGTAACACTCTCTCAAAGAAAACAGAAACTTGGAATTTTTAATGTTTAACACAAATGAGATGAACTTGAGTCAACCTACGTATATCCTGCATGGGAAGTCCAGAATGCAGGAATCCCAGGTGGGAGTGCTGATTTGGTAACTCAGGTGGAGGGAGTTCCTGGCTAATGGATTCCATTTCTCAGAAAAGGACAGGCAAGGTCATCTGCTGAGGATAAGTGGGCTGATGAGGAATGGAAGGTTGGAAGAGAAGGGAGAACCCTTGACGGTTTCACTGGGGGAGAGACAGGAAGCTGACCAGAAAAATACGATAAGATGTCTGGACACTCGTTGAGAGCCCTGCATGGTTTTCTCCAGCACTGTTGTGTCCTCCCAGTAGGCAGGCACAGAGAAGGAAGTTCTCTGTGGGTTTATCCAAGGTTGGATTTTAACAGGTGGCAAGAATGAAAGGACAAGGGCACAAAGAAGGCATGAGCATTTTCAGGAGAGTAATTTCAGAGCTGGACTACACACTCCTACCAGAGTGGGGGTGGAGCCGTGAAAAAAGGGGTGGGCTGATGGGGCAAGAAAGTGGAGGGGTGGCTGGATGGGCAGAGCTGAGGATGGCAAGCAGAGGGTTGGAAAGGTGGGAAAGTGCAAGGACAGAGGGGCGTTAGCCTATTACAGCAGTATGTGGGGATCCTTTCTGTGGTCTTTTCAGGAGAAAAAATTTTTCCTTCAACATTGAGGAAGTGTCTCTGCAAGAGGCAGATGGTGGCTTTAGAGCCTGAGGTCTTAGGTTTGAATCCAGGCTTGTTCCCTTAGCTGTGTAAACTTGGGCAAGTTAGTTAACTTCTCTGTCTGTAAAGAAGGAGAGGATAACCATCATCAGAGAATTGTTGCCTTTTCTAGAATCGTTGAAGTGTGGTACATATTATAGGGATCAAGTGTGTTAGTTTGTGTTACCCTCATTGGAGAGCAGTTTAGGAAGGCATGGGGAAGGGGAGAAGAGTGACCTTGGATGACTTCCTATTTTAAGGGAATGAAAAGAGGGGACTTGGCCCCTGTAGAAAATGATCCCCTTGTCCTGACATCTCCTATTCGAGGTGAAGTGACAACTATTCTCTACAAGCCATGTGGAAGCACCCACACGTCCCCAATGCACACCCAAAAATCATAGCTCTGTGACACTGTAGCTGACCCTTGGACAAAGCCAGAGTTAGGGCTGCTGACCCCTACACAGTAAAAAACCTACATATAAGTTTTGACTCCCCCAAGACTTAACTACCAGTAGCCTGATGTTGTCCAAAAGCCTTATAATAACGTAAACAGTTGATTAACATATATTTTATATTTATGTGTATTATATGCTATATTCTCACAGTAAAGTAAGCTAGAAGAAAAATAAATGTTATTAAGAAATGATAAGGAAGGGGCTGGGCCCAGTGGCTCATGCCTAAAATCCCAGCACTTTGGGAGGCCGAGACAGGCGGATCGCTTGAGTCCAGGAGTTTGAAATCAGTCTAACCAACATGGTGGTAAAACCCCGCCTCTGAAAAAAAAATAAAAAATAATAGTGGGGCATGGCGGCATGCACCTGTAGTCCCAGCTACTCATGAGGCTGAGGCAGGTGAATCGCTTGAGCCTGGGAGATGGAGGCTACAGTGAGCCATGATCGTGCTAGTGTTCTCCAGCCTGGGTGACAGAGACCCTGTCTCAAAAAAGAAGAAATGATAAGGGAAAATACATTTACTATTCATCAAGCAGAAGTGGATCATCATAAAGGTCTCCATGCTCCTTGTCTTCACGTTGAGTAGGCTGAGGAGAAGGAGGAAAAGGCAAAGTTGATCTTGCTGTCTCAGGTGTCAGAGGTGGAAGAGATGAAGGAGGTAGAAGGGGAGGCAGGAGAGGCAGGCATACTTAGTATAACTTTTATTGAAGAAAATCGGTGATAAGTGGACCTTCAAAGTTCAAAGACATGTTGTTCAAGAGTCAATTATATTAGAGTATTTTCTGCAGGTCATCTGTTTCAGCATCCTCTGGAAAGTAGATTTCTGGGCCTATTTTAGACCTTCTGAAACATGAGGCCTGGAAACTGCAACTAAAGTTTGAGTCCTTGAAGCACCCCAGCTTCTTGGCTGGTGGAGAAACAAACAAAAAAAACCTCATTTGGCCTTGGAATGGGTAGGGAAGCTTGTCTGATGCTACATTTTTGCGGTCTTACTTACAATGCAATTTTACAACTGAAAAATTTTTAAATAAAAGTAGCTGAGCTGTAAAGTACCTAAAACATAGTTGCATATACAAATTAAAACTCGTGTATTGAGTATCTGCTGTGCTCAAGCACTGTGCTGTGGTCTGAATGTTTGCATACCCCCAAATTCATATGTTGAAATCCTAACCCCCAAGGTGATGATATTAAGACATTGGGGACTTTGGGTGGTAATTAAGTCATAAAGGCAGAGCCTTCATGAGTGAGATCAGTGCCCTTTTAAATGAGACCCAAGAGAGCCCCCTCACTGCTTCCACCATGTGAAGGTGAAACGAAAAGAGGCAATCTATGAACCAGAAAGTGGGTCCTCACCAGATGGCACATCTTCCAAGTACCTTGGTCTTGGATTTCTTAGCCTCCAAAACATAAGCTTCTGTTGTTTATAAGCTACCTAGTCTGTAGTGTTTGTTACAGAAGCTCCCTGTAGACTAAGACACACAGTATATAATCTCATTTAATTGGTTATTATCCTGAAGAAGATGTTTTGGGCATCAAGACAAACATGACTGAACTTTGATAAACTATATTTTCCTCTTTAACAGGGACATTATCTTGCTATCTATCATAGAAGACATAATTTTGACCTTGAGGCTTTACTTCTGAATGTTTATGCCTATAGGGCAAAAGGACTCTTTTTCTTTAAGGGGAAGGAGAAATATGGTAGTCTTAAAGTTCAGTAAGTCTTTCTGACCACAAGGGCATCTTTAAAGAAATACTCCTCACTTCACTGGATGGGCCCCTTGTGACCTCCATCAGTTAATGCATCCTAGCCACTTATTCCATCTCAGCAGAAAAAATGAGCCTCAGTATCCTAATGTGAGGTGACTGCAGTCTCCATGGGGACCCTATGCACAGAGTGAATCACTGCTGATGAGGTTCTAACCAGAGACATTTTCATGAACTGTGCAATCACTCAAAAATGTTCATTTTATACTTTCAACACTTAGTGGCCTCTCTTGGAAACCATGTATTTGAGAACATCTTTTTGAATTTGTTCATCCCCAGCTGTGAGGAAATACTGCCTAGTCATGGGTAGGAAAAAGGCAATTTAGAAAAATAATAGAGGAAAATGATGATTTCATCCTTGTCTGAATTTTCTATGTCATCTTTACTGGGGCTTCGCCAGGAGAGGGGCAGGCCAGAGATTCTGCAGGGGCACCAGAGGAACCCAATGTGCAGCAGGCCTCACCCACCAGAGAAGACTGGAAAGGGCATGAAAGTGCAGGAAAAGCCACTCAGTATGGCAAGAGGAAAGCACAGGGCCATGGGCCCTGGAGAGGCGGTGTTGCTCCTACCCTGCTCTATCACACAGTGGCGAAGTGGCCATGGGCAAGTTGCACAGATTTCAAGGGTCTTGTGGTGCCTCGCTGTCAAAGGCGGGTATTCAGGCTCCCTTAAAGCTCTGACTTTCTAAGACTTGGAAAATCTTAAAAACCAAGAACATAAGACATTAATATGCACAATGCTAAAATGACTAACATCTGGTTAATATCTGGAAGGAATAAAGCAACATGGTAACTTTTAACAGGAACTGCAGGAAGAGTATCTCCTGTGGTTAAGATAATCTTGGCCGGGACTGGTGGCTCACCCCTGTAATCCCAGCACTTTGGGAGGCTGAGGTGGGCGGATCCCCTGAGGTCAGGAGTTCGAGACCAGCCTGACCAACAAGGTGAAACCGTGTCTCTACTAAAAATACAAAAAATTAGCCACGCATGGTGGTGCGTGCCTGTAATCCCAGCTACTCAGGAGGCTGACACAGGAGAATCACTTGAACCCGGGAGGCAGAGGTTGTAGTGAGCCGAGACGGTGCCACTGCCCTCCAGCCTGGGCTACAAGAGCAAAACTCTGTCTCAAAAAAGAAAAAAATTAAGGTAATCTTTTTGGTGGGGATGATGTTGTTTGTTTGTATATCTGGTCTTTAATGGATGCAGAGAGCTCCTACCGAGTCAGTCACACATACAGCCATGTGAGTGATGCAGGAGAATCATTGTAAGGAACTCAAATCTTGCTAGGCTTTGAAGAAACAAGGAGCGAGAAAAGGAAGGACATTTTCCTGCCAGTTTCCGGGCTTTTGACGTAGCAGTGGCATCTGCTGAGTAACCGGTACCGGAGGACAAACATGAAAATGAATAGTAATTTAGATGCTAGAGATTAGATGGTCTCAGTTCAAGCAATCTTCGGAAAAGAGCAGCACAAGTAGAGATTTTCTTATCAGTAAAAGGTAACCGGGGTACATGCTATCTGAAATCTCAAATAAGTGGCCATTGTTTGTTTTTATTTGTAATTGTTTTCATCATGGCTCTATCTGATTTCTGAATTTACAGTTCTGTAAAGAAACTTTGTGGAAATATGAGCAGGAAAGAACAAGAAATGCATATTTTGTCACCTGCATCCCCTTGGCAAACCTCTTGCTGTGCCCGAGCCCATTGCAGCCTACGTGGCATGGGCTTCTTTGAATGAGTAAAGAAAGTATTCTGCTTTAAACAGCTTCCTGCTGGACTCCATGCTTGTGGATAAGTCCGTGTTTCTTCAGATCACATTCATGAGAATGAAAGCAACATTGGGGCAAAAATAACGAAAGTATGGATAATTAAGAATTTATTGTGATATGTTGTCCACTATATAGGAAGATAATCACACCAACTCAATGTTAGTGGAAATCATAAGATTTGAGAGTTTGAAAGGACTTTAGATAATAGTATCTCATGCTGGTTTTGTTTTGTTTGGAGACAAAGTCTTACTCTGGTGCCCAGGCTGGAGTGCAGTGGTGCAATCTCGGCTCACTGCAGTCTTGACCTCCCAGGCTCAAGCCATCCAAGTGATCCTCCTACCTCAGTCTCCTGAGTAACTGGGACTACAAACATACACCACCACACTTGACTAATTTTTATATTTTTAGTAGAGATGGGGTTTCACCATGTTGCCAGGCTGGTCTTGAACTCCTGAGCTTAAGTGATCTGCCTGCCTTGACCTCCCAAAGTTCCAGGATTATAGGTGTAAGCCACTGCACCCGGCCCTGGAGATAACATTTCCTTTAAACCTTAGGGATCTGCCCCACAGCAGTGAATGTGTCACGCTATTCCCGTGCTCATGGCAGATGTTGCTAGTCCATCAGAGGGCTTTCTTGCTACTGAGGTAGAATGTGTGCTTCCATTGCAACATAGCACTCCAAGGAGCCAACACCAGTTCATATGTGAAGAAATCTGTCTGCTAATCATTCTGCTAACACTGATCTGGTCCAGCCCTTGCATTTTTTTTTTTTTTCCTGTAAAGGTTTTATTATGCGGGGAGGGTAGGAATTCATCCTTCTTGGCAGCCACTTTCCTCATGGAAGCCATGACCAGAATGTTGCTCAGCTCCTCTGTCTTCCTCCTCCTTGGTCTTTTCTTGATGAATTTGAGGGCCTGTTTGTCTTTGGAGACCTGTGGCAGCTCCATGGCATGTTGCATGGGGCAAAGCCACATACCTCTCAGATCACATCTCCCATGAACTTAGTGTGTTTGGTGGGATGTTCATGCCAGCAACTGTGCCTCGGCTTGCTTGTGTTCTTGGTCACCTCGTGGCCCTTGTTTGAGGCCCAGGGCCCTGTAGTAATGCAGAGCCATGGCTGCTGCTCATCATTGGCTGCCACAGCACTTTCATATTATGGACAAGGAGACAGAGGTCTGGAGATTATCTTGTTTAGTTCTACAGAACAATGTGTCTTGACTGGTTTCTCTGCTTTTGATAGATTTGAGAGAAATTCTCCAGGCACTCTTGCTTATTCCTTTCCTTGCTTAATGAAGAACATGCCAAGTTCAGGATGCCATTGAATTTTAACTCAATGAAATTGGCTAGCCATACAGGAGCAGCCTAACCTTGGGCTGATCAAGAGGAGACTTCATTTTTCATTCATTCTCAGTAATAATTTTGTAGATATTAAAGGAAAAGCCTATTGATATTGCACAAGTGTATTAGTTCATTATGTATTGCTGTAAAAGAATCCCTGAGACTAGGCATTTTATATAGAAAAGATGTTCATTTGGCTCACAGTTCTTCAGGCTATACAAGCACAGCACCTACATCTTCTAGGCTTGTGATGAGGTCTCAGGAAGCTTACAATCATGGTAGAAAGCAGTAGGTATGCCCACATAGCAAGAGAGGGAACAAGAGAGAGGGAGAGGAGGTGGTGCCAAGATCTTTTAAACAACCAACTCTCTTGTGAATAACAGTGTGAACTCATTCATTACCATAGGAAGGGGCCATCCATGAGGAATCAGCTCCCATGACCCAAACACCTCCCAGCAGGCCCCACCTCCAACACTGGAGATCACATTTCGACATGAGATTTGGAGGGGACACACATCCAAATCATATCAATAAGGCAACTGAGATATGGATCAAATTAATGAACCACATTCATTTCTTTACGTTCATAGAGTCTCAATTATACCTTGTTTCATTTTTAATTCTTGTAACTGTCTTTGTGCTAGAAGACCATGCTTAATCATTCATCCTGTCTTTATGCTGTATCTGTTTGTCCATTCACGCATCCATCTATCCACCCACCTGTCATTAGTCCATCCATCCATCCATCTATCTAATCTGTATGTTCTGCCTAATGATGAGCCTCTTAATGGAAAGAACTATATTTTATTTATCTTTGTGTTTCTTATGCCTCCCGGAACCATTCTTATTATGCATTGGTATTCAATAAATATGTACTGAATAAAAAAATCTTTAGCCTGTGATTTCTCGCCCCTTTAATCTATTTTATTAGAACACTACAAACCATTTGCCCACTTTCTTTCCAATTTGAAAAGAAGAAATTTAAAAATACCTTTCTTAAAAGCTTGTGATTACCTTTTATCAGGACTTAGGCCTAAATACCCATAGCAGGTAGCTCTGAGAATACTTAAGTTTCTTGGAATCACTTGCACTTCCAGCCAAAGGAGCGAAGTACTATTGTGTTTTGGCTGAAAATGAACTCTCTTTGAGCAGCAATTAAAAAATACAATGCTTCACATTATTTTCTCTTATTATTGGTCATCTTCCTTTTTTATATGAATTATTTCTAATGACTAATGTAAAATATCAGAAATGCCTGCAGAGCTTTGCCTGCTTTTGCCTCAGACTTTCTTATACTGACTTATAATTGTCAGGATAGGGACCCATCCCACTCCAGCAGCCTCACACCAATTTCTCGTGGCTGAACACAGAGAGCAGAACACAGCAAAGATACTTCTTCAAAATATTTCTAAGGAGAGCCATTCATTTTACACTTTGAATGAAAAAAACAAATTCATAAGGAAATCAGTAGCTTTTAAAGAAAAACATATTAATGATTTTAAATGTGTATATAAACATGAAACCAAAATATATAGAAAATATTGAAACTAAAATTTTATTCTCAAGAAAAAAATGGGTATTTGAATTAATATTACATTCCTCCTCCAGAGTTTAGCTCTTGTTGCCTAGGCTGGAGTGCAACAGCGTGATCTTGGCTCACTGCAACCTCCACCTCCTGGGTTCAAATGATTCTCCTGCCTCAGCCTCCTGAGTAGCTGGTACTACAGGCACCTGCCACTGCGCCTGGCTAATTTTTTTTTTTTTTTGTATTTTTAGTAGAGATGGGGTTTCACCACATTGGGCAGGCTGGTCTTGAATTCCTGACCTCAGGGGATCCACCCGCCTCGCCCTCCCAAAGTGCTGGGATTACAGGAGTGAGCCACTGCACTCGGCCTCATACTAGTTTTAATGTCATAGTTTGGTAGTATCCCTCCTTCACTCCCATATTTATTAACCATCTTTTATTGTGAATACCTAAAGTTATTCCTGCTGTCATGGAGCTCATATTCTGATTGTGGAGACAGGTAGTAAACAAGTAAACCGATTGATGAACGTATCATTAGAAATGGTAATGATTACTATAAAGGAAATAATATAATGCTGCAATAATAGACCATAAGGGGGAACTTACCATGGATCTTCAGGTAACCACGAACAGTGTCTTTGTGGAGACTAAATTTAAGCTGAGATTCTGAGGTATAAGAAGGAGCCAGCTCTGGAAAGTGGAGAAAGAAGAGCATAGAAGAGGACCCCAGAGGCAGAAGGAGCTTGACTCACTTGGAGAAGTCCTAGACAACCAGCTTGGTGGTTGAGGTGGAACTGGTTATGTGAAGAGCTCAAAGTGGTTGTTAGAGGCCCTGCAGGTCCTGGGAAAGAGTTTGATCTTAATTCTAAAATTAATTGATTGGAGGTGATTTATTTATTCATTCCCTGAAACAGAGGGATTCTGTGATTGAATTTAATGTTAAAAGAGAATGGATTTGGGAAGTGGGGTAGGAATAGAAGCAAGAGAATCAGTTAAGAGGCCACACATGTGTGGGTCTCAGGTGAGTAGGGCTTTGACTTGGGGCATGATAGTGAAGTTGGAGAGATAAGGGCAAATTGGGATAAGATTTTGAGGTAGAAGACTTAGGATTTTGTGATGGATTAGATGACAGGGGAGTGAGAGAGAGAGAATCAAGATGAATGCCAAGTTACTAGCTTAAGCAACTGGGTAAATGGGGTTTATGAAGTGAGAAACACAGGAGGAACAAATAGAGGGAGAAATCATGCACTCAGATTGGTACCTCCCGGGTTGGAGCTCCTGTGGGAAATCTAAGTGGTGGTATTGAGTAGACACAGAGATATATGGGTCTGGAGTAAGAGATGGGTGGGCCAGAGATAATCACATCCAGAGAGATCTGTGTTCATCAGCATGACTGGCAGCATGGGCATGAGGGAAATGGCATAAAGAGAATAGAGGGAACAGCAGTAGGCTTTGAAAACTTCCAGCAGTTATAGTTTAGGAAGAAGGTGATAAGCCAGCAAAGGGGGTTGAGAAGAAATGAGTAGTCAGAAAATTAGAAGAAAAACAGAAGTGTGCAACGTTATGGAATCCAAGTCACATATTCAGCCAAGTAGTAGCCAGCATGATTGATTTCTTCTGAGGGGCAAAGTTAAAAGACTGCAATGGGGGCCGGGGTCATTGGTGACCTTCACAAGGGCCATTTTGGTGGAGCTGTGGGGATAGAAGGCAGGTTGGTGGGCTAAAGGTTGAACAATATCATAAGGAACGGGTGAGATGGTACATAGGGAGGTCTTGCAAAAAGCCAAAAGGGTTGCACAAAGAAAAGGGATTCGTAGTAGCCGGTGCCTTCAGATAGTAATGGATGTGCTATTTTTCATTTTGTTTTTACATTGGCCCTCTTTCAAAAAGCAAAAACAAAATCAAAAAAGGGAAGGGAGGGAGGGAGAAAGAAATGAAAGAGAATAATGAGAAATGAAAAAGAAAACTAGAAACCTTCTATAGACAACTGTTTGAAGTTATTTGTCTAGAAGTCAGGCAGATAGATTGGGAGGTAACTTAAGGGGGAAATGGCAATGAGACAGAATTAAGACAATTAGGATGTGATGGTACACTTTTGGAAATTGTTTAAGTAAGAAGAAGTATTTGATTCAGGGGTTAATATAAAAAGTAAAGTCCTTTAGTTTAATGAGATCCCATTTGTCGATTTTGGCTTTTGTTGCCATTGCTTTTGGTGTTTTAGACATGAAGTCCTTGCCCACGTCTATGTCCTGAATGGTATTGCCTAGGTTTTCTTGTAGGATTTTAATGGTTTTAGGTCTAACATATAAGTCTTTAATCCATCTTGAATTAATTTTTGTATAAGGTGTAAGGAAGGGATCCAGTTTCAGCTTTCTACATATGGCTAGCCAGTTTTCCCAGCACCATTTATTAAATAGGGAATCCTTTCCCCATTTCTTGTTTTTGTCAGGTTTGTCAAAGATCAGATAGTTGCAGCTATGCGGCATCATTTCTGAGGGCTCTGTTCTGTTCCATTGATCTATGTCTCTGTTGTGGTACCAGTACCATGCTGTTTTGGTTACTGTAGCCTTGTAGTATAGTTTAAAGTCAGGTAGCGTGATGCCTCCAGCTTTGTTCTTTTGGCTTAGGATTGACTTGGCGATGCGGGCTCTTTTTTGGTTCCATATGAACTTTAAAGTAGTTTTTTCCAATTCTGTGAAGAAAGTCATTGGTAGCTTGATGGGGATGGCATTGAATCTATAAATGACCTTGGGCAGTATGGCCATTTTCACGATATTGATTCTTCCAACCCATGAGCATGGAATGTTCTTCCATTTGTTTGTATCCTCTTTTATTTCATTGAGCAGTGGTTTGTAGTTCTCCTTGAAGAGGTCCTTCACATCCCTTGTAAGTTGGATTCCTAGGTATTTTATTCTCTTTGAAGCAATTGTGAATGGGAGTTCACTCATGATTTGGCTCTCTGTTTGTCTGTTATTGGTGTACAAGAATGCTTGTGATTTTTGTACATTAATTTTGTATCCTGAGACTTTGCTGAAGTTGCTAATCAGCTTAAGGAGATTTTGGGCTGAGACAATGGGGTTTTCTAGATATACAATCATGTCATCTGCAAACAGGGACAATTTGACTTCCTCTTTTCCTAGTTGAATACCCTTTATTTCCTTCTCCTGCCTGATTGCTCTGGCCAGAACTTCCAGCACTATGTTGAATAGGAGCGGTGAGAGAGGGCATCCCTGTCTTGTGCCAGTTTTCACAGGGAATGCTTCCAGTTTTTGCCCATTCAGTATGATACCATTTGACCCAGTCATCCCATTACTGGGTATATACCCAAAGGACTATAAATCATGCTGCTATAAAGACACATGCACACGTATGTTTATTGCAGCACTATTCACAATAGCAAAGAGTTGGAACCAACCCAAATGTCCAACAACGATAGACTGGATTAAGAAAATGTGGCACATATACACCATGGAATACTATGCAGCCATAAAAAATGATGAGTTCGTGTCCTTTGTAGGGACATGGATGAAACTGGAAAACATCATTCTCAGTAAACTATCGCAAGGACAAAAAACCAAACACCGCATGTTCTCACTCATAGGTGGGAATTGAACAATGAGAACTCATGGACACAGGAAGGAGAACATCACACACCGGGCACTGTTGTGGGGTTGGGGGAGGGGGGAGGGACAGCATTAGGAGATACACCTAATGCTAAATGACGAGTTAATGGGTGCAGGAAATCAACATGGCACATGGATACATATGTAACAAACCTGCACATTGTGCACATGTACCCTAAAACCCTAAAGAATAATTAAAAAAAAAAGAAAAAGAAAAAAAAAAAAAAGTAAAGTCCTAAAGAGTCCCAAACTCCTTCATTTGGGTAAAGGTTTTGCAGTTCTTAATATAGATGGTGAAACTGAGACAGAAAAATGGTGAATCCTTGGTCTAGGATTAAGTATTATAATAAGCCACCAAGAGGCAGCATTTTAAACTCAAAATGCATTATTGGCTGACACAGTCTTGTACTTGCCAAAAATTTTATAAACTTACTAAATTTTTGCAGGCATTCTCCTTGATAAATAATTAAACAAGTATCATTTGTCCATTGAAGTTATTATTAGACACAGCCATCTGGTGCAATACCACTTCTCCCTTTTGAGTAATTTCTCCTCCTAAAGAGTCAGTTTACATGTCTAAAGCTCATTTATATGCCATGATTTCATATCTTTGTGCCTTAACTCATTCTAAATATTTACTTTGGCTAATTAATTGATTATTGTGAAACTGACTGAAGGCTGCATGGCTTTTAGAAATAATGAGAATGATTATTTCTCCTGCTGTGAAATAATGCCGCACCTCCCCCATTCAAACGTGCTCTCCAAGTATATACAACACATGTAAATAATAGACCTCTCATAATCCTTACCTCGTTTTCAGCACTCACACTGTATCTTATATTGGCGCATAAGTTATTTTTATTTGTTCTTTCACACAAGCTAGGTCAGAAGACCAAAAAATTTTTTTTGTTCTCCCCTTCTCCCCCTCTGTTAAGTGTAGTAGAAACAGTGTTATCATCTCCAGGGAAAAATAGGACAGCCATTGTTTCCCTAGACCCTACTGGCTTGGCTCCATGAAATGGGGTTCTATGTCTAAATAAAGATATATTTTCACTTAAACAAGATGACTGTATTTAGCCTTGTGAAATTCTAACCAGTTGTATCATGATTTTTCAGGCATCTGAACTTAGGTCTAGGGGAAGTTAAATTCCTTTACCTCTTTGACCTTCAGTTTCCTCATTAGAAAATGGGACTATCAATAATATCTATCTTTCTTTCTTCCTTTTCTTTCAAAGATCATATGTATTGTGGATAATGTCATTTTTAAAAAAGGAAATAAGGAGATGTTTTGGAGTCAGTAAAGCCCTCTACGTGGATTAAGTGTTTTAACTGTTGATCCCTTCTCAGCATTTCTGGAGCTGATTCAGAGGAATGCATATTTTAAATTTTGATATTTCCAAAATTGCCCTGTATAAAATTTAAACCCATTTTACACTCACACCAATAGAGGCTATTTAAAATAATTTTAACTTTTACTAACTCCATGGGTGAATGATATCACACATCTATTTCCATTACTTTGACTACTCTGTCGGTAGTCTTTGAGCTGTTCCCAGTTTTTCGATAGTATCAATAACTCTGCAGTTAGTATCTGTGACTTTTTATTTCCCATTTGGACTATTTATTTAAGGTCAGTTGCCAGGTCAACAGATGACATGGTCATTTAGTTACTCTTGAGACATCACAAAATTACTTCCAAAAGAGTTTTTCTAGTTATATTCTTATCAACAGAGACATTTACTTGAATGTTTGCTATTTAGTTTCCCTGCTAAATCTGGATGTAATTAAAATTACTTTTGTTATTTAGTAAGTTAGTTTTGTTAATTTAGTAAAAGATGCTGCCTTCTTATTGCCCAAGAACTAGAAGGGCCTCCTAATGATACCACAGCCAGATGGAAGCCTGGCAGTGGCACTAGTGGTTTGTTTTCTGTTCTTTTCACCTGCTAGTTAATAATTAGGCAGTATTTCCAGACTCACAGTTGGGTAAGATTGAACAGCTCTTGTTCAGCTGTTAATGATTCAGAGACACCTTCCTCTGCCTCTCCACCTATCAAAATTTTACCAGCTCCTCCAAGGGCAGCCTCAAGTCCCACTTCATTCTAATAGCCTTCCCTGGTAGCTCTGGCCAATTTCAGAGATGCTCTCTCCTACCCACCCAAAGGCAGTTACTGCTTTTACCATAGGATTTGACCCTGGCCTGTAGTCAATTTGTTCCCATTATTTGCTCTGCTGATAGGATTTTGTGAAATGGATATACTCCACATCCCAGGTGGTGTGAACACCATGCCTTTTCTCTTTAGTAGGTTTCACTGTTTATGAGCAGAGACACTTCCTAGTACAGTGCTAGCCACATATAGGTGCATAATTAATACTGTCAGTCATGTTGAACTGAGTTCCTTGTCAAACAGGTTTTACCCCAAAGAGTAATGGAGTAGAAAGAAACACTGTACTCTCTCCTCGCAAGTCATTTTTAGAACTCTGAACAGGCAAACCAAATTTATTAATATAGGTAGCTTTCAGATATTATTTTTTTCATATTGTTCTGATTTGCTTTTTAGGTATCTTTCCCTAATGGTCTTTTCCTGTTTAGTCTTCTGGCTTATTCCACTGAGCAAGATAAATTTCTCTTCAAACAAAATAAGCATCCTCATGCAATGGGTTGAGTTTCTTTCTATTTAGATCATGTCTCTTAAGTGACATCAATCTGGCAGGCTTCATTGTTGTTACTGACTCTGTCTCTAATGTTAGCATTTTCCAACTCTGCTATTTTCAGAATAGACCTGTTCATGTCATTCATGTGTTTTTATTAGTAACCTCCGGTTTCATTGACATACTGAGCTTCTCCAGCTGGGGAAAAGCTTCCACCCACCTATGGTTAACTTTTCCTGAGCAGTCTGAAGTACTTCCAAACATTAATATCCAATTTTACCTCCTATACTGCGATTTCTATGCCACTGATTCTCTAGTATGAATCCTTGTCAAATGTTCAAAAGCACCAGTTATGTATATGTCTGTTTTCACATATGTATCTATGTTTATATATGTATATATACATATGTATTTATATATGTAGATATACATATGTATTTATATATGTAGATATACATATGTATTTATATATGTAGATATACATATGTATTTATATATGTAGATATACATATGTATTTATATATGTATATATGTGTGCATTTACATACTGATATGTTTGTATGCATATATGTATATATATGTTTATGTATATGTGTGTGTGCATGTGTATGTTTATATATATCTAGCAATCAGAATAAAATTAAAACTACTTACAGAGAGTTTTAAACCTTTCTTTTTCACTTTTCAACACTTTTAAATGACTGTTCAAGCAGAAAGTCAATAGGCATAAAAGACAGTAGTTATCCAGTTGAGTAGTGGGGATGAGGAGGCCCTTGGAAGCCCCCTGTTGGATCTCACATCTGTCACTGTACCCCTTACCCACCAGGCCCTGTCCACACTGGCCTCCTTTTAGTTCTGAAACATGCTAGGCTTGCTCTTGCCCTCAGGCCTTTGCTCTCTCTATCTTCCCTCTGCCTATAATCTCCTCCTCCATATCTTCCCACCACAGGCCAGCTCCTTATTTTTAGGAACTGAACTCAAAAGTTCTTTTTCAGACAGACCATCTTAACCAACCAAACAGCTTCGTCCCTCCTCTCTCACCCCAGGTAACTCTCCTACATCCCTGTAAGTGGCACTTAGCACAATCTGAAAGTAACTTCTTTCTTTACTTTTTGATTATGTCTATCAATCCTCACTGGGAGGTAAGCTTCCAGAAAGTAAGAAGCAAGTCTGTCCTGTTCAAAGTTGTGTCTCCAGTTCCTGAAACAATGCCTGACATATGGAAGGTACTTAATTAATACTTGCTGGGGAAAAAAATATTTCAGTAAATCATTTGCTTTAGAGGACTCCAAATCTTTTCGTATAATTTTCTTCTCCCATTTCTAAATTAATTGGAGTTGTTTTTCAACATTCCATTTTTTAAAGGTGTTCCACTAGCTTTTTTCTATAATGTTATCGGTCAAGTTTTGATATTTATACTCCAGAATTTGAAAGCTTGTGGTCAAAAGTTGGCTGCAATGAATAACCTAAAGTGTGTTAGCATCAATTCTAAACATTTTAAGAAAACATCCAAGGAGAAATTTCTATTTATAAAGTGAGTGCAATGTCAAAATTAATTTCTCAAAAAGAATCCCAAAGACAATCATATTCTTGGACCATTTAGATTCTAATATCAAAAAGTAATTTTATTTCTGATTTTTTAATTGTTCAAACAAAATGCTTACCATTTGACATCCAAGTCAACAATGGGTGGCTAAAAGTGGTCTTTGGTGAACATTAGTTTCAATTTACTTTCTTCACTTACAGATATACTGAATGGGGAGCAGCTATCAAACACGTTATTTCCTTAGGAAAATAACCTTAATATGATGTTGTGATTTGTGTTCTTTTCAGTCCTTTATCCTAGAAGAGTATTCCCAGGCTGAACTAGACTTTTTAGACCTAAAAATCATTTTATATAAAGTTAAATTTTCCCATAGACCTGTCCATTCTTCTTAAATAATGCTCTTGGGAAAACGACATTGTTACAAAGAAATTTCATACATCCTCAGCACGTCCCTGTAAGGACACAGAGGGATATGTAACATGAATTCTGTCTCTTCCATTTTCCATGAAAGAGTTTTGTTTTTTGTTTTTTTTTTTTTTTAAGAACCTAGAATGTACCAACAAAAGTTCTGTTTTGTTTGCTTTGTTTTTGAGACAGAATCTTGCTCTGTCGCCCAGGCTGGAATGCAGTGGAACAATCTCAGCTCACTGCATCCTCTGCCTCCAAGGCTCAACTGATTCTCCTGCCTCAGGCTCCAGAGTAGCTGGGATTACTGGCACCGGCTCCCACACCCAGCTAATTTTTGTATTTTTAGTAGAGATGGGGTTTCCCCATGTTGGCCAGGCTGGTCTCAAACTCCTGACCTCAAGTGATCTGCCCGCCTCAGCCTCCGAAAGTGCTGGGATTACAGGTATGGGCCACGGTGCCCGGCCCCAAGGAAAGTTTTAATAATATAATTTTATTATAAAAATTGGAATACACGAAGGTATAAATAACAAAAAAATTGTAATTTGAAGATGCAGAAATAACCACTACAGGTATCTTGGTGTATTTCCTTCCACTTTCTTTTTTCTACAAATGTATAAACAAATGTGTTTAATCCTAAAAACTTGATATCATTCCAAATATATAGTTGTTTATCATTTTTTCTTACCAATGAAGAAAAAATGGCAAAATTTTCTCCTGTCAATAAGTACCTTTTGAATGCTACCTACACATACTGTTAGCCCAGCCCTCAAATTCTCACCAAAACTACTATTATTGTTTCTTTAAATATTTGCTAATGAGTGAAAAATATCTTGCTTTTTTTGAACTTTTCCAAATCTTAATTTACCATATCTATTTCTTCTCTTTTAATTTCCCTTTTGTTTTTTACTTATTATCTGTTGAAACATTTTCTTTTTTTCTTGTTGATTTACTAGGGTTCTTTGTTGTGGATTCTGCCCCTTTACAAAATAGGTTATATATGTTGCAAACATTTTTACTTTAAGGTTTCAATTGATTTAGACTGTTGTGTTTTTATAGAATTGTTACTTAATATAAAAGTTAATGATTGTAAGTTTCCTCTCAAAATTAATCTTGAGAGTATTCTAAGAGTTACTTATTGATATTATAAGATAAAATTTTCTCCTGCTTATAGATAATTACTTTTTAATTTTTAATTATAAAAATCCCAAATGTGCATAAAAAAGGACTGATTTAAGCATCAGAGAACCTTTCCCTCCCATCCAGAAAGTGGGGCACCTTCCACTAGATCCCAGTGCCACAGTCCTTCCAGTTCCAGTAGTGCCATCATGCCAACGTACCATATACTTTTTTTCTCTGAGCTTTCTGCACAATATCCTTCTCTGAGAAAGTAACCAATGAACAGCCTTATTTGAATCAGGGTACCTAGTAGGGGCCAAGGAAAAAACCGGGAAACAACTGATCTTCCTTTCAAGTATATTATCCTGCCACTGAGAGATGACCCAGCAATGAGGATTGCTATCTCTGTGTTCAGGTGTGACAAGGAAACTATGTTTCACCCAGCCGTCCTTAAGACTATCCTTTTAATAGTTTCAAAGACGGTGTGCTGTTGGAAACTCTGCCTCCTGACAGGTTTGTTTTCTCCTGAATGCCTTTGCTCAGAACACACCACTACCTTTTGAAAAGGTGCATGGCATAGTGGAAAAACCTGGCTAAGAGCCAGGTGGTTCTATTCAGAAATATTTGTCTCAGCCACGTGAACTGAGGGAAATTATTTAATTTCTCTGAGTCACAGTTTGGTTATCTGGAAAATGGAAGTTATATCATCTAATTCATGGGGTTATGGGAATGAATAAGATAATATATAGATGCATTTTACACACTGCAGTGTGTAAAAGGTACTCAGTAATGGGTGGTATTAATATAATTATTGTTATTGGATAGGCTGGTCTTGTATGGTTCTCTCTCCCAGAAGATTTTGCTGCATTGTTAGAGGAAGTATTTCTATTTCTTGTTCCTACTGTGCTTGCCATAAGGAGGCAGCTTAGAGTAGCTGCTGTCATTCATTCTCTACAAATGTTATTGTGTCAACAAAGCTGTGTTAATAATAATAATTGTTTGCATTTATTGTGTATGTGACAGGCATTTTTCTAAGCATCTCAGTCCTTATCTAATCCTCACCCAGTGAAATCAGTGCTGTTATTACTTCATTTTTAGGAATAAGCACACCAGGGCACAGAGAAGCTAAGTAATCTGTTTGAAGTCACACTGCTAGTGAGTGGTGCAGCCGGGATGTGAACACAGGCAGTCCGGCTCCACTGCCGATCAGTCTCATGCATTGTGTCCTGCTGCCTCCCTGTAGTGGCAGCCTTTACATTCTGGGACACTTAACTTGGAAAGGTATGAAAACACCTGCTGGAAGGAGAGAAGAAGGATGCTCAGAATTGAGAGTCATTAACCTGCAGGGTGGTGTCCAGAAGGAGAAAGCCATTGTCAAACAAATTCATGCATTCTATTAGCAACACACTGGCTTTGTATTTCTTTCAGTGAAGAATCTCCACAGTGCCAGGAGAATTCCTGTTGATGGTAATGGTGTCATTGCTCGTTTTGCTGAGAATCCTTTCTGTAATTGCAGCCCTATAAACAACAGCAGCAGCAGGAGGCCATGAGGGAAGTCTTTGTGGAGAGTACCATGGGGTCTGTCGCCTTTGAGTAAATAGACCCTATTTATTGAGCATGTAGAATTTATTTAAAATACCAGTTCTAAGGGAAGCAAACAGAAGCATACATGGATTTCCTATGGATTGCAAACCCAAAATAATAATAGTGCAATATTAATAATACTTACACTAGCTTTATCTTAATATTCATTTCAGCACCCAGGATGATGTTTCTCTCCTCAATTCTATTTTAATCTGAAATATAAACAGCTTAAGATTTGCTTGCCTTGAATCATTATTACCATGAAGTTGAGCCATCTGTGTTTTTCTTATTCTGCTCATGGCTCCAAGGAGAAGTCTTGAAATTTAACAAGTTGGGAGAAGAATTTCTGTGGAGTAAATTCAGATATACAATGACACCTAAAACCCTGCAAATTTTTGTTATTTTGGAGAAATTTCCTCTCTTGGATTATTGTGTTGAGAGTGAGAATTAGCATCACTCTACCGAATCATCTATAGTCTTCAAAACCCTTTGAGATCTGGTACCATGTTTTACACTGGATTTTGTTCAGTTCATCCATAATCCCCAATATGCTGCTTGTTGACTTCTAAACCTATAGAATTGGCATATAACTGGCTGTGTTTGTTTAATTTGAGATCGGTTAAGTATCTCTTGTTAGGAAACTAAAAAGCTTTATATATGCATATTTGATGCTTTTAAGTTGATGCCAGGGAGGACAACCATGCCCTCCTATCATGCATTCCCTAGTTGAAACCAAGACCTTGGCTGGATATAGCTGGGTTCACTGTGGTAGTGTTTTCCTTTTTACCTATGACCTAAAGTATCTGTTATATTTTATAGCTTTAATGAATTGACATACAATAAATTGTACATATTTAAATTCTACAATTTTGTAAGTTTGACATATATATATACTTGTGAAATCATCACAATCAAAATAATGGACATATCAGCCACACCAAAACATTTCCTATTTGCTTTGTTATCTCTTCCTCCTTCCTACTCAAACCTCCTCTCTTACTCATCCCCATCCTGAGACAACCACTGATCTTCTGTCTCTACAAATTATTTTGCATTTTCTAGAATTTTATATAAATGAAACCTATAGAATGTACTCAGTTTCTGGTTTCTTTCACTCGGTATAGTTATTCTGAAAGTCACGCATGTTGTCATGTATCTTGATGGCTGAATAGAAATAGAGTGGATATCCTTGCCTTGTTTCTGACCTTATGAAGAAATACCATTTTAAGTATGATCATATGTGTAGTTTTAAAGTACATGACCTTTACTGAGGAAATTTCCTTTGATTTTTAGTTTACTAGGAGAATGGATGTCAGATTTTCATCAGATGCTTTTTCTGCATCTATTGAGATGATCGTGTATGTGTGTTTTTCTTTTTTAGTCTACTATTTTGGTAAATTACATGAATTACTTTTTAAATGTTAAACCAACCTTGTATCTCTGGGATAAACTCTACTCAGTCATGATGTATTATTCATTATACTATATTCAATTTGCTAAAATTTTGTTTAGAATTTTGCATCAAAGTTCATGCTGAATATTGTCTATAGTTTTTCTTTCTTCTAATGTTTTTATCTGGTTTAAGTATCAAAAGTAATGCTGGAATGATAAAGCAAATTGGAAGGTATACCCTTTTTAATTTTCTGGAAGAGTTTGTGTAGAATTAGTATTAGTTTTTCATTAATATTTAACTTCTACTAGAGTAGGATTCTCTAGCAAAGTCATCTAGGCATGAAGTTTCCTTGTGGGAATAATTGTAACTACAAAGTCTACTTCTTTGATAGATACAGGGCTATATAGATTATTTATTTTTCTTTCAATGAGCTTTGGTAATTTGTGTTTTTCAAGAAATCTATTCCATCTAAGTTGTTAAATTTATTGACATATAATTTTGTAATATACCTTGATATTTATGTATGGGAACTGTAGTTATGTTACATTCCTTATGTCTAATATTAGCAGTTTGTATCTTCTCTGCTTTCCTTCCTGAGGCTGGCTGGAGGCTTATCAATTTCATTGATCTTCACAAAGAACTAACATTTGGTTTCATTGATTTTCTCTATAGTTTTTCTATTTCAGTAATTCCTGTTCTTAATTTTTTTTTCTGCTATTTCAGGCTCATTTTGCTCCTTTTTTTTAAGGTTTTTTTTGTAAGGTAGAAGCCATGGTCATTGATGTAAGACCTTTCTTCTATTCTAATATGAGCATTTAGTGCCTTAAACATTTTTAAAGCACTGTTTTAGCTGCATATCATGAATTTTTATTTTAATTCACAATACTTCTAAATTTCCCTTTTGGCTTCTTGTTTGACCTATAGGCTATTCAGAAATGTATTATTTATTTTCTAATTATTTGGTGATTCTCTAGATATTTTTCATCATTATTTTATATTTTAATACTATTGTGGTCCTCAGAATATACTTTATATGATTTGTGTTTTTGTAATTTTATTAAGGTTTGGTTTATGCCCAGAATAGGGCCAATCTTGATAAATATACCCATGTAATCTTGAGAAGAATGTGTTTTCTGGTTTTGTTGGGTGAAGTACTCCATAAATGTCAGGTCAAATTGGTTGATATTATTTAAATTTTTATATCCTTACTGATTTTCTGTGTACTTGTTCTAGCAATTATTAAGAGAGGGTTGTTGAAATTTCTGACTATTAATTGTGGATTCATCTACTTCATCTTTCCATTTTATTAGTTTTTATTTCATATATGTTGAAGTCCTGTTGTTCAGTTAATAAATGTTTGGGACTGTTATATTTTCTTGTTTAATTGACCTCTTTATCATTATGAAATGACTCATTTATCCATAATTATATTTTTTTATCTGAAATTCACTTTTCCTAATATTAGCATGCCCCCTTTCCAGCTTTCTTTTGATTAATGTTAGCATGGTGTATTTTTTTTCAGTCCTTTTATTTTTAACTTATTTATGACTTTGTATTAAAAGTGAGTTTCTTGTAAGTAGCATATAGTTTTTACATCCAATCTGATATATTGGATTGATCTCTGCCTTTTAACTGGATATTTATTTAGACTGTTTATATTTAATATGATTATCAGTGTGATTGGGTTAAAATCAATCTTAATAATTGATTTTATTTATTCTGTTTTTTATTCCAATTTTCTATTTGCCTGCTACCTTTTGGATTTAGTATCTTTATGATTTCAATTTTATCTCCTTTGTTGGCTTATCTCTTCATATATAGTGTAAGAACTATATACTCTTGTATTATGTTTGCTGTAATATATTTTACTTCTACATACATTATAAACCCAAAATACATTGTTAGTATTTTTGCTCTTTTCAGGCAATTATTATTATTTTTTTTTTTTTTGAGACGGAGTCTCGCTCTGTCACCCAGGCTGGAGTGCGGTGGCGCGATCTCGGCTCACTGCAAGCTCCGCCTCCCGGGTTCACGCCATTCTCCTGCCTCAGCCTCTCCGACTAGCTGGGACTACAGGCGCCCGCCACCACGCCCGGCTAATTTTTTGTATTTTTTTTAGTAGAGACGGGGTTTCACCGTGGTCTCGATCTCCTGACCTCGTGATCCGCCCGCCTCGGCCTCCCAAAGTGCTGGGATTACAAGCGTGAGCCACCGCGCCCGGCCCCAGGCAATTATTTTTTAAAGAGTTCAAAAATAAGTAAAAAATTGGTTTTTTTATTCAACCATATATTTGCCATTTCTGAAATTCTTTATTCCATTGTGTAGATCAAGATTTACAGCTCATCATTTTTCTCTGCCTATAGGAATTCCATTTTAATATTTCTTATGGTGTAGATATGCTGGTGATGGATTGTTTCAGCTTATTATGTCGGAAAAAGTCTTTCTGTCACTTTCATTTTGAAAGATACTTTCACTGGGTAAAGAAAAAGTCAAAGAAAAGATTTTTTTTAATTTCAGTTCTTTAAAGGTGCTATTTTTGTGTCTTCTGGCTTACATTGTTTCCAACAAGAAATATACTCTTACTTTTATCTTAGTTCCTCTGTATGTAATATGTATTTTTTTCCTGGATGCTCTTAAGAGTTTGTCTTTATCATTGATTTTAAGTAACTTCGTTATGATGTGCCCTCATGTTTCTTGTGCCTTTTATTCTCGAGTTTCTTCGATCTGTGAGCTTATAGTTTCTATCAAATTTGGATAATCTTCAGCCATTATTTCTTCAAATATTTGTTCTTTCCCCACCCTCTTCAAGTAATTTAATCACAAATATATTAGACTCCTTGCAGTTGTCCCACAGCCCTTTTATGTTCTGTTCATTTTGTTGTTGTCTTTTTTCTCCATGTTTCATTTGAATAGTTTCTATTGCTTTTCTTTGAGTTTACTAACTTTTTTAATAAATCACCTAATCTGCTGTTAATTTCATACAGTAGATTTTTTATCTCATACATTGTACTACTCATCCCTACAAGTACATTCTTGAGTCTTTTTTAAATCTTCCATCTATTTAATATGTTAAATCTTCCTTCTGCCTTCTTGAACACATGGAACACAGTTATGAATATTTAATATTTTTGTCTACTAATTCTGTCATCTATGTGTTATTTATTTTTTTGTTCTACTGTTTTATTTTTCTCATTATTATTGGTCACATTTTCCTGCTTCTTTGTATGCTTGGTGTGTAATTTCTCTTTTTATTCATTTTTTACTATTGCTATAACAAGTAGCCACAAACTTAGTGGCTTAAAAACAACACAAATTTATTATCTTGTAGTACTGTAGGTTGGAAATCTCATGCAAATCTCACTGGGCTAAAATCAAGATGTCATGGGGGCTGCATTTCTTTCTGGAGGCTCCAGAGGAGAATCTATTTTTTTTGCCCTTTCCATCCTCTAGATGTTGCCTATGTTTTTTGGCTCATTGCTCTCTTCCATCTTCAAAACTGGTAATGGATAGTTGAATTCTTCATACATCAAATTACTCCAACATTCTCTTCTGCCTCCCTCTTCCCCTTTTTAGGACTCTTGTGATTATATTGTGCCCCCATCAATAATCCAGAATAATCTGTCATAAAGTTAGCTGATTAGCAGTCTTAATGCCATCTGTATCCTTAATTCCTTTGACATGTAAAATAATATATTCAGAGGTTTTGGAATTATCCTGTCATACCTGGTAATTTTTCATTAGTTACCAGACATTGTTAATTTTACCTTGTTAGGTGCTGGGTATTTTTGTATTCTCATATCCGTGAAGTTTATTTTAGGACCCATTTAAGTTACTGGGAAGCAGTTAAACATTTTGAGGCTTGCTTTTAAGTTTTGTTATGAGAGATCACGGCAGCCTTTTGTCTAGGGCTAATTTTGTCCTACTACAAAGGTGATACCATTCTGAGTATTCCACCCAATAACCTCATGAATTATGAGGCTTTTCTGCTCTAACTGATGAGAATAGTCTTTTGTAATCTTTATGGATTATTCCTTCTAAACCTTTTGGGTGTTTCTTTCTTCAGCTTCGTGTAATTTTATCACACACATACACTGATTAGTTCTCAACTCAAGACTTGCTTTATATCTCCAAGGAGAGATGTGTTAGTGTGTACACATGTGTGCAATTCTCTTCTCTCTGGTACTTCACCCTATGAACTCTAAGCTGCCATCCTAAACTACCAACTATTTCTTTACTCGGGGAGACTGCCAGACTTTTCCAGAGTTCCTCTTCCCTGTGCTATAGCCCGGAAACTCTCCTGGCAATAAGCTGGGGCAATCATATGGCTCACTTTGTTTGTTTTACTTCTTTCATGAATCATTGTCTTGCATTACCTCATGCCCAGTATCTGAAAACCATGTTTCATATACTTTATCTGGCTTTTTAGTTGTTTCAGGTGGGAGAACATATCCAGTCACTGTTACTCTCTCCTTGCCAGAGTAAAAGTCAAACATTTGGTATTTGCCAAACATTTTATTTTGATATGGGCAACAATGATGCCTAAATATTTAACAAATGATAGGTCTTGGGCAATGACCAAGCAGAACAGATGCTGGCCTAAAACTGTGATATGGCCATACTGGTGTTTACCAGCTAAAGGTCCATCTTGTCCTGTGTTCTGGCCAGACCCTATAATCCATCCAATTTAGAGTTCTATCATTGACAGCCCTGGTGAAACAAAAAAAGCTTTGCAATAGAACTGACCTGAGTGTGAGTTCCTACTCTTCTGCTTCTAGCTGACACTTGACTTTCTCCATATCTTAACTTCCCTTGCATTGTTGCCCTGAAGATAAAATTAAATAAGGTATGCAAAAATGCCTAGCACCTTGCCTGGTGCCTGTAGTACTTGGTTAAAATAATTACTCTATCTTTTCCCATACCTTCTTCCACAATTCATCTGGCATCCCAAAAGCTAGATTTTTACTCAGAGGGTAATTCACTCAAGAAAAAAAGGGATCATATCTAGGAGTTTTGTTCGTGGGAAAGCGATCCAAAACAATCACAAATGTGAGGTGGGGAGTATCTTAGTTCATTATGCTGCTATAACAGAGTACCACAGACTGGGTAATTTATAAAGAAAAGAGATTTATTTGGCTCATGGTTCTAGAGATTGGGAAGTCCAAGGGCATGGTGCCAGCATCTGCTCAGCCATCTGGTGAGGGCCTTCTTGTTGCATCATTCCATGGTAGAAAGCAGAAAAGCAAGTAAGCATGTGAGACAGAGAGAGAGTGGGGACTGACCTTATCTTTTTATCGGGAGCCCGCTCTCACAATAACTAACCCACTCCTACAATAACTAATCCACTCCCATGGTAAAAGCGTTAATCCCTTCATGAGGGCATAACCTCCCTCATAGCCTAGTCACCTTTGAAAAGCCTCACCTCTTAATGCTTGGCAACATTAAATTTCTTTTTTTTATTATAATTATACTTTAGGTTTTAGGGTACATGTGCACAATGTGCAGGTTTGGTACATATGTATCCATGTGCCATGTTGGTGTGCTGCACCCATTAACTCGTCATTTAGCATTAGGTATATCTCCTAATGCTGTCCCTCCCCCCTCCCCCTACCCCACAACAGTCGGGGACTGTTGTGGGGCAACTTTAAATTTCTAACCATGAAATTTATAATACAAACTATAGCAGGGACAAAAGGAAAATTGGGCAGTGAGCATCATAGCTAAGAAAACCTTCTGGTCAGGCTGGTATAAAGTCTGTCCAAGAGGTAGCTGGTGTGCATGGTCACAGGTGAGGCCAGTGCAAGACAGGCCAGCCAAGCAAGGTGTGGAGGGGTGAGGCCAGGGTAGAAGTGCTCAGATTTCAATTGGAAGAGGTTGGTAGGAGTCCATCTGACCTGGATCCTCCCAACTCATATCTCTCTGCTTCTTATGGTAATAACAAGAGCTGGCCTGGTACCATTTCTTGACAGATGGTGGCCAAGGGGAACAGTGTGAGGGATGCTTTATAGGACCTGATTTCTCTGACATTATCCTGTGGAATTAGGATTTACCTCTTACATGTATGACTTTCTGTTCTAATCTACTGTGACTGTGTCAGTCATGTAATTCTGGATAGAGTTTCAGCTCTTTAATTTCATTTTAACAAGGTTTTCAATAACTTAAAGTACTTTTTTGTCAGTTTAATTTACTCTGAAAGTTCCTGTCCCTCTTGAAGCATGAAGCCTAAACACTTGTCTTCAACCTTTCTGTGTTCTTAGCACCTGACATGCCTTCAACACAAGTACTTGTTGATGGTGAGTATTTAGTGAGTGTATTTTAGCGATCTTTGTTCAAGACATCAAGAAAAGACACTGAACAGAAGAGGTCCCAGGATAAGTTCCCATAAAACACACTTCATACATCCAATTTATTCTATTTTAGTTCAGTTTAACTTAGCTCTGTTTAACAAAAGCTTTATGCTGAAATGATTCACTTCCCTCATGTCTCTGTCCCATCACTCTCTGATAGAAGGAAGTTAAATACTTGTGATATGCTTTTCAAATTCTTTTGACTGACTGACCAAATGTATTTGAAAAAATGTGAAGATCTGTTTTTGTTATAGTAAAAAAAAACAATTGAATAAGGGCATGAATGCCCAAGCTAATATTTCTTTTCTGCTATTCTGGCAAATGTAAATTCCCTGTTCAGTTACAACAAGCAAATATGGATTAGCCAGCCCTTGTACTCTGTCTCTGTGACAGATTTATCCTTTATAACCTCAGTCTTCCACAACGTGTGCACTTTTGGTATAGACTCAGCTTGCAAGAGGCCTACTGATCTGGAATGTTCCTGTGTTAGGAAGAGGAGAAAGGTAAATAATAATATAGATAAAGATAAATAATACAACACCAAACAATCCTCTGCCCCCAAACTGTCTTTTGATAAATGCAGGAAAAATGATGCTATTGAAAGTGTGGCTGGGGCCCATGGGGTAGCCACTCTCTGACCTGGGTATGTATTTACAAAATGCTCTGTGCTTGGCTTTGGGGATACAGTGGCTTAGCTAAATAGATACTTTCACTGAGGAAGGCCACATACAATTCAGAGTGTGGTCAGGCTCTTTTCAGGATGATGATATAGGTACTTTGTGTGCCTTGCTAATAACACTGCCACTTTCTAACACAGCTATGTGCCCAGGTATCTGCATCACTGGGGACTGGGGGCACCTTAGGGCCAGGGATCCTGACTTACCTCTATGCCCCCAGCGTCTTGCCTAGCAAACTTGTATGTAATTAATACATGTTGAATGAGCAAATATCTTAGAAGGACCTAGGGCAGTATGCCACTCTGCTTCTCAATTTTTCCAACTATAAAAACTGGCTGACCCTAACATGGAGAATGGCACAGTTCTGCTGAGAACCATGGATTGCAAGCATTGAGGATACACACATACATAGACACTCTCTCTCTCTCTCTTTCTCTCTCTCTCTCCCCCCCCCAACCCCCTTCTTTTTCTCCCTTTCTCCCTCTCACCTGTCACACTTCTGTATACTTGTTAAAACACAGTAATACACTGAATATATTGAATTCTCTTTCTGGACGAGGTGGGCACTTAGCACCATTGTAGAGTCTCAGAAGCCACCAAAATAGGAAAAAATGCTGACTATAATTTACATTTGTGTGTTGATTGCTTGTTTGTAAATTGCTGGCACATAAACGTCCATCATACAGTTTGGCACTCATAATAACAATGTGAAGTAAGCAGGCAGGTTGCAGCCTCACATCTGAGATGAGGAAGCTGAACTTGACATTCAGCTAAACCCTGAATACTGTGCATCCTGCTTCTCCCCCTCTGCTCTTTACCACCCTGGAGACTACAAACAAGTAGGTTCTCATCCTCAGCAGGATAGCGTGAACCACAGCCTATTTCCCTGTGATTCCAGTGACACTGTGGGCAGATGTCTTCAGTCTGCCAAACCTCAACTTCCTTCTTCATCTGTGGAGGGGGAAAAATCTTGTGGAGATATAATGAGGACCAGCTTTTTAAATGACTAAAAAAGGATTTTGAGAATATAGCACTGCATAAAAGCATAGTAACAATTCAAAACTAGATGCTTCTGTGAATAAGAATGAAATGTAGACCCCTGAATGAAGTACCTAACGTTCTTTGAAGTTACAACTGGGCAGAAAATACTTAATTGAAAATGAAAAATCCTTTCTGGGCACAGTGGCTCATGCCCGTAACCCCAACATTTTGGAGGCTGAGGCAGGAGGATCACTTGAGCCCAGGATTTTGAGACCAACCTGGGCAACATGGTGAAACCCCATCTCTACAAAAAATATACAAATTAGCCAAGTATGGTGGCACACACCTGTAGTCCCAGCTATTTGGGAGGGTGAGGCAGGAGAATCACTCCAGCCCAGGAGGTTGAGGCTGCAATGAGCTGTGATGGAGCTGCTGCACTCCAGCCTGGGTGACAGAATGAGACCCTCTTTCCAAAAAAAAAAAAAGAAGAAAGATTAAGAAGGAAGGAAGGAAGGAAAGGGAGGGAGGGAGGAAGAAAGGAAAGAAAGAAAATGAAAAATCTGGGGGATAGTCTCTGCGAAAGAAAGGAAAGGAAGGGAGGGGAGGGAAGGGAAGGGAGGGGAGGGGAGGGGAGGGGAGGGAAGGGAGAAAATAAATCTGGGGGATAGTCTCTGCGAAAGAAAGCAAAGGAAGGGAGGGGAGGGGAGGGAAGGGAGAAAATGAAAAATCTGGGGGATAGTCTCTGCTTTTGATCTTGACCTTTCCAGAAGAAAAGTTTGGAGTATGTTTTTCATGTGAGAAATTAGCTCTCCGAGTTTCTAATGTTGAGGGATCAACACTGCGGAGAAAAACATTATCCAAACAAGTCATTAAGGAATGCTCCTCCAAGTATACTGCACTCAGCTCAAAAGGATAAATTAGTTTTAAATGGCAATTTGTTAGTTAAATTATTCCCTCTTAGCTTACTTCTCTGAAAAATTCGCCCCTGGAATTACTCAGGATGTTGCCAGAAATGACAAGCTATGGGGGAGTATGGGTTGGCATTGGTGCTTTCTAAACTTTCTAAATTAAAATGCAAAACAACATGTAAATAAGTAAATCTGGCCAGGGCCTCGGATGTAATGAAGTATTTTTAAAAGTCTGGTGCTGCTCAGTTTTAATTTATTAAAAAGACACGTGTGTGTGTGTGTGTGTGTGTATGCACACGTGTGTGTATGTGTATGTGTGTGGGTAAAAAAGCTCAAAATAGACATAATCATTTGGATGAATAAAATAGAATTACAAAGGGAAAACTCAGTTTAAGGGGAAAGCGGGTATGCCAAACATATGAACAAGTGCAGTTGGTGTGTCGGGTACAACACCTAATCTTTCTGGCAGAAAAAGCAGAGAGGAAACAGCTCCCAATGCTGCAACTCTCATTTCCAGGCATGAAAAATATCTTAGGTCCTGGGAGAGAAGGAAGGGGTGGTTTCTGATTTCCCTTGGAGAAGTTTCTTTTGTAGAGAAACTATATGGCACTGTCTCCTCAGTTGTTTTCCTAGAAGGCCTCCTGGTTTCCACCCAAAGAAGTGAGGACAGATAATAAAACATGAACTTAAAAAGCCACCGACAAGTAGGATATGCTTTTTTTTTTTTAAAGGAAGGACATGAAAGCAGTCTTGTAGCACATATACACTCTGATATACACATGCATACACTCACACACACAAATGATGTAATGTTTATGAAAGTGATAGTAATATGTGTTGAGTGCTTACTCTGTACCAGGTATTCTTTGAAGCCTTGTACATATTTTAATTCGTAATACTAATCCTCAGAACAATGCTGTCAGGGTAAATACTCTTTTTAGTTCTTTTTTTTGCAGATGAAGAACTGAGGCACAGTTTCTGTTAGTCTACCCTTGAACTAGAACTCGGATGGTCCCTCCATCTGTCTGCTGCTGCCTCTCCGTCTGACTTACTTCCTTTCTTCCATCTTCAACTTTATTTCTTCCTTTTATTTCTAATCTCTACTCAGAATCTACAGTTCCTGTATTTTCTCTTTTTCCCTTAATTCACTAATTCACCATAATATAGAAGTGAAGATTGAGTTTATTGCATATGGTTTATGCTTCCTATTTAAAATTTTAATAGCAAATGAGTGAAATTTTATTTTTGCCTCTTCTGTAAACTTGTTTTGGTTAGCTTGCCTTTCAGTTGTGTTCCTGTTAGGTTGTAGTATTCCCCTGAGGCATGGGATTATGATGTCCTCTCCTGTCCCTGTTCCTGTCCTGAATTTTTCAAGCACTCCCAAGCTGAATGGTATGAGACGACCTTGTGTGGATTTAGATGAGACCATACTTACCCTACTGCCCCTCTGTGTTATCCTTTGATCTCAGGTCTGGGTTCTTATAGCTAGAAGGGAAGGGAAGCATGAGGTCTGCCTTCCAGATGCCATATTAACAAGCATTCAAAGACCAATTCTGTCCATTTATTCTGTGAACACACCCTAATTCCTTGTGCCTCTTAGCCTCATTATCTGTGAAATGTAAGTCATCATCACCATAATTTTCCAACTATAATAAAGGAATAACTAACAAGAACCCTCATGGCTCTTGCTATTCACTTAATAAGACAAATAGAAAGAATACCACGTATCATTTGCTTAGAATCATATATGAATTTATGCTGTGACATTGTGGATTCAACAACCAAATACTACTTTGTCTTGTCTCTTTAGGATGAACTCTGTAAATTCGGTAAATTTTATAATTTCTTTCATTCATTTAACTGATACTTGTTGAAGAGGATACTATATGCCAAGGGCAATGTTGGACCCTGAGATAAGTGATAGTTATGTTACCCATTCTCCTTGCCCACACAGTCTAGTAGAAAAATTAAATTAATATTAGATCAATCTATGATTTACAAACCACACACAATTTGCAGTTCCCTTTAGGAATATTCATGATGTGTTTACCTTTAAAACAGGTTCTATTTTTGTCTTTCCCAGTCTACAGCTATATACTGATATTATTTAAAGAGACCAGTTCTGTGTTGTTTCAGTCCCTTCAAGCAGTAAGTTTAAATTGAAACCTACATAAATTGTTTAAAATAATATTATGTGAATGTTTTCTCTGAAACTAAATATTGAATGTTTTTCTTTGTTCTTTTTAAAATTTATGAGACGTTACCTATCTCTCACATGCCTTTGTAAACAGAAATGAAGGTTGATAAATAAAATAAAAAGGTTAACACTTGCATATTGCCTCAGAAAGATGCAGGTTTCAAAGGGAAATTTTCTATAAAGACATTTACATTCTGTGAATTACCATCTCTGCTGTTATAAATACTGTCTATAGTGGGCTTTATATCTATATGGTGTCACCAGGCTATTACCTGACTTCAAATAAAGAGGAAGTTCTATAGAGCAAGGAGGCATTGAATGCCAGAAAGAAATTATAATTTATTTAGTCTTTCAACATATATTTGGAGTGTCCCCGCTCCTCAGAAAGATAGAAGTAGATGTATAAAAATTAAAGGCTTCTTAGGGGGCTTGACTGAATGTTCAAAAATATTTCTCAAGATTTAATAATTTTTTGCCCCTACTGTCTGCTCCCGCACCATGAGCTTGTCAGCTAGGACAAAGCAGAGAACACGAAGAGCCAATTCAGTCCTTTTCTCCCTCCCTATCATTATATAACAGTCCTGCTGTACAAAGTCACATAACATCGTACAGAAAGAAAATTAATCATCGGCTAATGAGATAGGGATATGAAAAGAAGTCTGAAAGAAGTAATTTAGAGGCCCCAATTAGGGCCTGTTCTCATGGTTCTCCCGTGTGCATCGCTGGCTGATCCCAGTTCCAGGGGTGTGAGAAGGGCATGCAGGGAGGAGGCGGAGGGAGGAAGAGCAGGAGGGAGTGGGGACGGGGGGATATAGAAGCTACAGTTTGTGGGGACAGAAAGAGTCTTTCGCAATATTCCAGATGAGAGCTAATGAGGACCTAAATTAGCAATGGGAACAAAAAAGACAATGATATAGAAATCCTTTCTAAGGTGGCTCCATCTGAAAGGGTTTGGCAGGTCACTAGACGTGGTTACCTATAGAGGTTTTAAACCAGGACTGAGGGAAGGTGTGGTGCCATTAAAAGAAACAACCAAGCCCTAAAGTTACTTAACCCAAAAGTGTCTAAGAGGAGTAGAGTAGGACAGATGCCCAGAATCCTGTAAGCAGTTTGCTGTGGAGTACATTCAGACAAGATGGAGAAACGAGTGAGAGGGAGCAGGGAAAATAACTTAGTACACATGAGCCTCCAGCCTAAGGAATTGACAGTAACCCCATGTGCATCCCTGAGACCTGGCAATGGCCCTTAAAACTGGAAATTTACAACAGAGGATTCAGAAGAAAGCAGTGTTGGGGAAGGAGTCTAAGAAGATTTGCTTAAGAAGATATTTCTTTTCTTTTTTTTTTTTTTTTTGAGACAGAGTCTCGCTCTGTCGCCCAGGCTGGAGTGCAGTGGCGCAATCTCGGCTCACTGCAAGCTCCGCCTCCTGGGTTCATGCCTTTCTCCTGCCTCAGCCTCCTGAGCAGCTGAGACTACAGGCGCCCGCCACCATGCCCGGCTAATTTTTTGTACTTTTAGTAGAGACGGGGTTTCACCATGTTAGCCAGGATGGTCTCGATCTCTGGACCTCGTGATCCACCCGCCTCGGCCTCCCAAAGTGCTGGGATTACAGGCATGAGCCACTGCGCCCGGCCCAAGAAGATATTTCTGTAAGCACATGCTACAGTTCACAAACCTGAGGGTGCAGGGAACCTGGTACACACCAAGGGGTGAAGGTAGAGAGGGGAAAGAACAGAAATAATGCTGTGGTGAGAGCAAAGCAACAACTACCTGGACAGAGTGAGGAAGTGGAGGAGGACATGTTCCGTGTGTCACCTCCAAGCTCCAGACCCCCAGTAGGCATCTGCCAGGAAGGCAGCTAATGGTTCACCTTCCAAATGTGGCAACACGAGGATCTTCTTGCCCTCTGTGGCTGAATCTGTCCTGCAGGAAGAAATTTGCTGGTGAATTAGAAGGAAAAGGAACTTTAAGAGAGGGTTGTCTAGCCATTATAGCTATTGAGGACAAGGGAGGAGAAATTCAAGACAGGAGGAGAACTAAGAAGACAGATTTTGGAAAATTGAATGGAAAATGCAAAATCTTTCATTTAGTTTCAAAATGTCAACTGCAAAGTTGCATGAGAGCATCTTTCTGCAGAGAGACAAGACGTGTGTGTTTTAGTAGAATGAGGTCACTTAGCATTTGTCAACTTTGTGATGGGACTGCCAAAAAGATGACATGAGATGACATGAAGCTTTCAGCACAGGCCTGTCACAAAGCAAGGAGTAAACATGACCATTGCTTTTTAATCATAACGTAACAACTTAGTAAAATATATACTTACAAGTTCAGAACTAAAAAAGATAGAGAACACCATTAATAGGTTGATCAGCTTCTTCCTGGCCTCTTTCTGTGGATAACCCTGGACCTCAGAAAAGGTGGATTTTTAGAATTTTTAGATGTCAGAAAAGGTGGATTTTAGTTCATGGAAGGACTGAAGGAAGAGGGTGCTGAGGCTGAATGGGAGAAGAGTCAGGTATTATTGTGAGCTTTCTTTATGGATTTGACCAGGAACAGTGGGAAAGAGAATCAGACTTGTTACAGGAACCCAGGAGTACTGAATAAAGACAATGGATTTAACTACAGGTTATCAGGTCCGAAGTCCACATATTAGGGATAAATTTCTCACTTTGAAAACTGTTAAAAAAAGGAATGGGCAATGTCAGGAGCTAGTGAGTGCAGTGTCACTAGAGGCATCCAAAGGAAGGCATGCTGGAGAAACAGAGAACTCAGGTGCACGGTGAAGAAGCGGCAGGACTCTTGATTCTAATTCCAGCTCTCCTCTTAACTAGCTGTGTAACTTTGGGCAAATCACTTCACTTCGCTGGGCATCCATTTTCTCATCTCTAAATCAAGACGGTAGGACTAGGTAATGCCCAGGTTGCTTTCAGCTTTGAAATTTCCTAATCTTTGGTTAGGGCCAGTGTCCGTTGCCTGCTTGTCAAAATGAACCCCTCCACACCTGGTTGTCATATGCCAGCATGGTTTTCAAGCCTCAGCTGTGAGGCCCACTGTGTCTTTAAGAGTGTGTTTCAGCAGGTCCAGAAAACATGGAGCAGCTTGCTCTGACTGTGTCAACCCAGTCCTCTGCACAGAAACCGCTCTGCCCTTGAATTCCTGGCCCACAGTGTGAGTGAATTTTACAGAACCTTTAATGAGCCCTTACCTCCTGCTCACTCAAAACACACTTGCTTTTCAAGTGCATGCTCCATGCACAGATTGCTGGAAAGATCTGATGGGAGTTCTTTGAGCAGTCAGTTTTTCTCCGTACCAGCTTTGGTCAGTTTTGAAATTCTCTTTGCTTCATGTCATGTCATATTTTCAAACATGGACACAAATCTCCTCACCCAAGTCAACAATACTTAGAATAGCTGTTGACGGCTGCATTACTCAGTTCTGCCAGCGTTGCATCCTGGTCAAAGGAGACAGAGGGTTTTATTGATGGAATTAAGTCTTTGTTTATAAAGTGTGCACGGCAGGGCACCAGGAACTCACTCTGGATATACATCTTAGGTTTAAATGAAAAACATACCTCACTGCCTTTGAAACTCTTTGGAAAGATTACAAAAGCATTTTCAATTTCACTTTCTTAAAGATCTAATTTGTAGGCATTCACTCATAAAGTATTCTGTTATGTTAACATAATCTGTGTGGTTAATTTGTTCTTAACAAATATGTAACCATCTTCAGAGTTTATTTCACAAAGGGAAAACCTAAGAGCTATTCTGCTTCCAGGGGACTGGTTTTGAACATTTCTCCTAAGAGAACATTTAGATATATCTTTGTATTTATGATCCCAATAAGTGTGTTTTGGGGATACCTTTTTACATGCCCATTGCATATACAGATGTCATCCTTTTCAAGAACCTGGTCAGCTGTCACCCCCTCCGGGATTCCTTCCCTGACACTCCCCCGGCACCCACCCCACCCCCACCCTCAACCCCATTTGTTTTCTAGGTAGGGCTGCTATATCAAAGTACCACAAACTGGGTGGCTTAAAATAACAGAAACGTATTTTCTTGCAGTTCTGGGGGCCAAAAGTCTGAAATTAAGCTGTTGGCAGGGCCTTGTTCTCGCTGGAGGATGCAGGGAAGAATCTGTTCCATGTCTTTCTCTTAGCTTCTGGTGTTTGCCGGCTATCCTGGGTGATCCTTGACTTGCAGGTGCATCTCTCCGGTGATCGCATTGCATTCTCCCTGCGTGTCTGTGTCTTTTCTCCTCATCTTATAAGGACAGCAGTCATATTAGATCATGCCTACCATAATGCAGTATGACCTAATCTTATCTTGATTATGTCTGCAAACACAGTATTTCTAAGTAAAGTCACATTCATAGGTATGGGGGATTAGGACTTTTAACATATCTTTTGGGGGGACACAAGTCAACTCTTACAAACCCTATCCCCAGACTAGTTTAGATGTCCCCTTTTCAGTGTTTTCATTGCACTCTTTATTTAAATGTCTCAAAATAAGTGTCATTACTGTATTGGTATCTTCTGCTAAGTTGTTTCAGTCACTAGATTTCCACATCTGTGAAGGAAGGACATTGCAATGTCTTTGAATGCAGAGTACCTAGCAAAACACTCAACACCTAGTAGGCACTCATATGTTTGTCAAATGAAAGACTTTTTAATCATCATTATGACTGTGTGTCTGCTATGTTACTAACATATTTATATAAGGTTATGTAAATATTCTATATAATATTAACATATTTATTAATCCTGTATGTAATTGCTACCATTTATTGAGTATTTACCATGTGCTGGACATTATGCTGAACACTTTGGTTTTGTTTTATTAATCCCATTTAATCCTCACAAGAACATTAAAAGGTAAATATTATTCTCTTTATTTTACAGATATTATAAATGAGGCTTAGAATGATTAGTTGAATTTCCCAAAGTCATACAGCCAATGCATGACTGCAGACTTAAAGTCTCCACACTTTGATATACTGCCTTCACCCAGGTGTTCTTCTTGGATAACCATGAAGACCAGTATGTCTATCTAGTATTCATGTTCTCCTTCCCCTGGTGAAGACACTGAAACCCAGGGAGGTTAAAAAGCCAGTCAGCCGGCCAGGTGCAGTGGCTCACGCCTATAATCCCAGCACTTTGGGAGGCCGAGGCGGGCGGATCACGAAGTCAGGAGATCGAGACCATCCTGGCTAACACAGTGAAACTCCGTCTCTACTAAAAATACAAAAAAAATTAGCCAGGCGTGGTGGCGGGTGCCTGTAGTCCCAGCTACTCAGGAAGCTCAGGCAAGAGAATGGCATGAACCCGGGAGGCAGAGCTTGCAGTGAGCTGAGATTGTGCCATTGCACTCCAGCCTGGTTGACAGTGCAAGACTCGTGTCAAAAAAAAAAAAAAAAAGCTGGTCAGCCTTAGGTCATCCAGCTGTGCCAGATCCCTTGACTTTAAGATCACCATTTCTAAATGTTCACTTTTCCTCTGCTATTCACAAAACAGTTTTTTAAGAATGCTTGAAAAAAGAAAACATGGAATGAAAAAGAGCATTACTTCAATAGTTCACAAATTTAATGACATTATAGAACAACAAGACTTGTCAATTGCAATAGGAGACTTCTGAAAAAGTTTCTCCACTGGAAACTTCTGGTAAACAGAATGTCCTCATGTATCACATGGCTTCTCTGCAGAGTGATGATAGGTCAGTAATTTTAACCCAGTAATTCTGGAAAAAGAAGCAGCACAATTGCATGTTTGTTAGAGCCCTTCCAGCCTGTCTCTGTGCCCTGCACAAGTGCTGGGACCTGGCCCCACACACTCTGTCCCTGGACTTGATGGTCCATCTGGTGTCAGGCAGGAGGAAGGGGGCTCTGGAGCCCTGCATTCTAAGACTCAGCATCCAAGCAGGCTTTATGCTGGTCAGGCTGTGACCTGTGCTCCGTGTCTGATAACTGAGGGGTCTATCTCCTTCCCCAAACCCCAGGCTTCTGTTTTGTTGTCTGGATCCTGTCTTGCTTCTCCTGCCTGAATCCTGGCTTAGGTAACCTTCCAGTTGGCCTAGTATTTCTCAACTTGTGACTCCATGATGTTCCTGCAAACTTTATTTCCCCTGGGCTGGGTCTGAACCCTGGACCAGGGGGTGCAGGCCCTGTGACCTGTAGACAGAGTCCTCTGGGCAGCTGCCCCACCTGGACCTGTGTTTTATCTGCTGCTAATAATCTCTGTGTTCAGCCACTTTGTCAGGACACCCTCAGCCCAGGACTACACCTGTAATGCAACCATTTAGCCTGATTACCCCCTCTTTCTCTTACTATTTTCTTAAAACACTATGTTCTTCCTTCCAGACCAGACTTGTTCCTAGTACTGACAACTTCTCTCTGTCCCTTCTCCCTGCCCACACCTAACCTGGTTAGTATGCCCAGCCTTGCCTGGCAAGAGGCCTCAACTGCCTTTCTTTCAAATGAAATCAAGTTCTCATCTCAAATATGAGACTCTTAACTGAGGCATTGACTAGAAAGGGCAGAAAAGGAGCAAGCCATGGCTAGCGGGCAGCAGACAAAGAGAGAAGGAGTGAGGAAGGGCGGCCCAGGCACCGGGAGCCTGGCAGGGTGCATCTCTGACTCTGAGTTCCAGGGAGAGCAAAGTTGAAACTCACTAGCTTGAACAGCAGGGTCCCTCTGATCTGATCTAATTCCTGCAGACTCTCCAGACATTGTGGCCACACTGCCAGATGCACACCATGAAAGAGCCATGAAAAATTGTTTGGAATTCCCCAGGCCTACCAGGCTCTCTCCCAGCAATTCCCTTCCTGGACTCTCTCTGTGTCCTCTGAGCCTCAGCTCATGTGTCCTGATTCTTTTGCTGAGTTTGGTTCCCATCCTTTATCCTCTCCTCAAACTCAAGTGGGGAACTTACTACTGTTACCTCTGTAACTCCGGATCCTGGCAGTCGTACGTGCCCAGGAAATGCTGAATGAATGCTTTAATTCAAATGAATGAGTGCTTTAATTAATTCAACTGCCATGCCTCTGAAATCCTGAACACAAAGCCCCAACCTGCCTTCTGAAAAATGCTCATCCAATTGATAAAACACTGGCCTGTGAATCAGTAAACAGGATTTTTGTTTGTTTGTTTTCACCTCGTCCAATTGGGAACAGACAACCAAAAAGAAACCTTTGCCGAGCCTTGGCTGTGGCCACTCTCTGCTTGGAGCCGGCAACACAGGGAGGAGCCAGACAGGGCCACGGTCTGCGATGAATAACCTTCCTTCCTGTCGTTTCAGTACAGTTTTGATAATAAAGTTCTACTGTATACGTAATTGGATTCTTTCTTGCTGTGATTTAAGCAGTCCTCCTCTTTGCGCTGAGTAGAATTACAACTCATTATCTCTGAAGCTCACAGGGGCGGCTTTTCCTAACAGGGCATGGAACTGACTCTTCGGGTTGCGCTGCCTTCTCCCCTTTGTCTTCCTGTGTTTGTGTCTTCCTCGATTTTCAGTTTGTGTGTTTGCTTTACCGAGCGAATACATCATATGCTCCTGTGCTGTTAGAGAAAACAACTTCCATCTGTACATATATTGTTAAAAAAGTAATGGGTTCTTTTTTTTTTCTTAAAGTCTAATCCTTCCTTACTTTCTCCTCTCAAATACTGAATCTCCAATCCTTTCAGGTCCAACATAATTTATGTGTTGATTCCTTTCTAAGCTCTTTTCAAGCTACTGCACTTGCCATGCAGATTTCATTAAACCTCATAGTCTCCTCATACTGACGTCTCAGAAAAAAGCAAAGCAACTCTTGCTGTATATTAAAATACGTTGTACAAGAGTGGTATCTTCTGTCCCCATTTCTGGACATGTATTTATTTACTTAGCCTTCAGAAAGAAAACAGAAGTCTGTTAACAACTAAAGAGAATGCAAGCACTGGGCTTCTCTTCTCATTTGTGGGAAACATCTGCTGATTATAATTCACAGGGCTCTCATTTCAGGGTTTGCAGTCCTGAGTGGTTTCAGCCTTAAATCATCCTGTGTTGGCAAATAATAGCGAGGGCCAGGCCAGGAAAGAAACAGATGAAGCCGATGTACGGAATGAGATTAAATAAAAGCAAAAGCATGCCAATATTCCCATTGCCAATATTTCTTTTTCTAATATATTCACCTTGGAGGCCAATATGTTATTTTAATAATGATGATGTTGAAAACCATTCTGTTCTGGAACTTCTTTAGAATTGATCGGCAGGACCCATCTTGATTTTTTTAAGGGTAAAGTACATTTTAAGAAGTAGTGGCATGTATTAGATGAATAATCAGGTTGGGTCATTCTAGATGGAAACTTTGAAATAGTCACATTTAATACATGTTTAAATACTGAGGCAAAGACCTGGGCCCTCATGCTGACTCTGCCATCTGTTTGATTTGGAATGTTAGGAGTTTTATTTAAGCACTTTGAGCCTTACTTTGTTTTCTGTAAAATGGAGATCATACTTGTGAAACTTTCTGATGATTGACAGAATAAACAGAGTCATCTCTGTCACTTATAAAACTTTATGTCTTTCGTGTGTCAGTTTGTTCTGAGCAACATCAGCATGGAATCCTGGAGTCTTGGAATTCTAGCACTCCAAGAGATAATCCAGTCAAACAGTCCCATATTACAGATGAAGACACTGAGAGCCGTAATTGTAGAGGAAGTACCTAGAATGTCAGGGTGACTACTTGGAAAGAAAATGCTTATTTGTCATTTATATTTAGGGCTCTTTCCTTTTAAAAAAAAAATCCTCCTTTTACGGAAGTCACATTGATACACTATGAAATTAAATGAAGTTTTTAATAAATGAGACAGCAGTCCTCTTGGGGTTATAGATCAGAATCACATTGTTTATTCTGTTCAGCCCAGAGGAGGAGTGGAAATGTCCAAAGTGGCTGGCGGAATCTGTAAACCTTTTCCCAGAAAGGAAACGTTTTTGCTAGACCTTCTGTATTCTCTGGAGCTTCTTAGTAAACAAAGGGTGTGGTTATTCTTACATCTGCTTCTGGGCTCCTCCAGCCTTTCAGCACAGGTAAGCGAAGAGTGAGGCCATGCGGAGACCTAAGGCACAGGCTGTACAGGAGAACTGTACAAAGGGGTTGTGGGGGACAGGGGTGGCGGGCAGGAAGGAAGACTGAAAGTGATGTAAGATGAGGAGGGAGAAGAAGATAGGATGGTATGAGACAAGAAGGAAGTTTCATCCTTGCAGGATAGAGGAGGGCACCATGATCTATCCTGGCCTGTCTACCTGGGAACATTTTCATGCCACCCATGAGACTGTTTTCTGCCAACAGGGAAACCCTCATGAACGGGATCCTCTTGTGGCTACTCAGTACAGTATTTTCATAGCCCCTGCTGTTAGAAAGGTCTTACTTATTAGTGTCTGTATGCCACCTTTGAAATCACTTGCTTCATTATCACACTAAAAAAAAAAGAAAAAAAAGCTGGAAAACCCATTTGTTTTGCACACTTCCTATTTTCAACTTTGTGTGTGTGTGTGTGTGTGTGTGTGTATGTGTTTAATACAGGACATAAAGATTTCAAAAGGGTGGGTCAATTATTTGTTGACTAAATTATAGGAAGAAAGTGTAATTATCCAATAGAAACCAGAAATGTATATAGCTAATTTTATGCCTGCATGTATCTAACCCAGCCATAGTAATCGTAATCACTCTTTGTTTTGCTTTTTTTTTTTTTATTCCAGGGGAAATAGGTTAGGTGGGACCTGAATACATCATTATAAAGTATGCACATATAAATTGAACTTTCCTAAATCTAGGTCACTTGGGTAAGAAGGCTCTTTTGATGAAACCACGTTGATAATTAGATTCACAGAGCACTTCAATGTTAAATGATATTCTTCCCATATTCTGGGTCATAAGGTGGTATAAACAATACACCAATGTTAGGAAATAGAAAATTGCATTCACAGTAATAGTGAAGCTTCATGGTGCATGCTTTTACATTTTAATATGCTGTGTTCTTTCTGCCATGTTAATATTTTAAGTAATATAATTTCCTTTTCTTGTAGTTTAATGTTCATCTTTTCCTTTTTTTTTCTCTTTACCCTTCTGGCATAGCTTTCTATAATATTACATCTTATGCCAGGAGAAATTCCTGAAAAATAGAAAGTATAAAGTCAAATAATCTGCAGGAAAATGGAAAAAACAACAACAAAAATGGATTTAATCTCCAGTCAAAATGTTATCTTGTATGCTTTACAGACTCAATCTGTGTCCCAGGCTTTGATCCAAGCCTCAACATGATGACTGGAATCACCCCCATTAACCCAATGATACCAGGCCTTGGACTGGTACCTCCCCCACCACCAACAGAAGTGGCTGTTGTCAAAGAAATAATCCACTGCAAAAGCTGTACTCTTTTTCCTCAAAATCCAAGTAAGTAACACCTATGAGAAATATTTGCTCATTTTAAATGTTTTTCTTTTTAAATTTTAAAATGGCATTGCAGTCATTTTCAGATGTGACTCACACGTAAATGCACAGAGTGGGGATCCGTTCTACAGAAGGCCTTTTGTCTCTCGATTAGAATAAATATACAGGGATGTGGCCACGTGTCTGTCCAGAAGCTGAATCCACACTATAAAGCCAGTATGTGGGATTTAGGGATGTGTATCCAGCGTTAAGACTTTTTGCATGCAGTGAAGCCTAGTGTTTGCCGGAGAACACAGTGTGAAATATGTGAGCACTTCCATCCATCTTCACAAATGTGGGTGAAAAAACTCTGAAATATATTTTGCTAGATGGAAAATTGAATTAATTTGACAGCAATTTGGGGGCTGGGGAGAGGGGAGCCTGCATCTCAGGGTTTCTGGACCAAATTGCATTTGCTTGAAGGAAACATACATTTGATGAAGTAAATGGGCCAGAATTTTATTTTTTTAATTTTGCCTCAGATACTAAGTTTATGGGCTAAAAGAGCTAGGACTTTTTTTTTTTTTTTTGTCATTCATATTAATCAGTGTTGCCTTTTTTAAGTGGACTTTTCAGGAGATTGCTTTAGTAATCTACATATAAAGTAGGTAAAATGTTGTGAGACTGTACATTTTATCTTTTTATACAGCCTTCCCAAAATTTAATAGTTTGCTCATTTAAATGTGAATAATAACAAAGTGGTTTTTTTCAGGCCCGGTGTTTCACAGCCAAGTAAGTATTGTGCGTGCTTTTGTAGGTTATGCTTCCTGCATTCTGCTTTGCCGCTCCTTTATCTGGAAACAAGACAAAGCAGATAACACGCTGAGGTTTTTCATCATGTTGTCATTTCGTCATGTTTTGTACTTTGGGAATTTTTTTCCCTCCCTTTTCTGGGCTTCTGTAGTATAAAGGAGAAATGAAATTATGCAAACATTTGCTTTACCTTTGTTCATGGACAAGCATATAGCCACTCTGCGTAGCAATGAACACAGAAAGTAAAGGTTGGGAACAGGAGGGGAGAGGAACTTAGAAACAAGACAGCCTGGGATCAATGTAAGTTGGCATAGAAATTTACCGTCACTCAGTCTGGAGAAAGTTACTCTGCAAGCTTTAGTTTTGCCGGGAGAACCAGAGAGAGCAAATAAATGAAAGACCAAACTTTCTATTTTGTTGTGATTATTAGATCTTCCACCTCCTTCCACAAGAGAACGACCTCCTGGGTGTAAGACCGTGTTTGTCGGAGGATTACCAGAAAATGCTACTGAGGAAATTATTCAAGAAGTCTTTGAACAGTGCGGTGATATTACAGCAATTCGGAAAAGCAAGAAGAATTTTTGTCACATTCGCTTTGCAGAGGAATTCATGGTTGATAAAGCCATTTACCTTTCTGGTACTTTGCATTACATAAGGAGTTTTCTAGGCATTTTGCTATGTTTTGTGATGTTAATATGAGCTTATTCCCTTTGGCCTTAATGCAAAACAAAGTCTTCATAGTTTGGGGCTGGAAAAGGAGGAATTCTGCCTTCTTCCTTGGCTGCCAGAAGCTCTGCGCTAAGCCTGTGAAGGTACCTCACTGCAGGAGCAATTTCCCACCATCCAGTCTTTAGGAATTCCATCGAGTTTCTAATTAATGTTCTCAAGTGCTTATTAGATGAGAAGCAATATTATGAGTACTAAGGACCATTATTCTTACTGGATGTAATCCTCTGGAGGAGTAAAGTACTCTCTCAGAATAATGTCAGGTTTTTGGAAGTAGATTCACTTTCTGGACACCAAGGTACCAAAGCAAGGTCAGTTCCTTGCAGGAAAGTAGCTTAGAGGCCCTAGGAGAAGGCCCAGTATCATTGCCTCGTTGGTAGTTCATTAAGCCTTGTCCTTTGGTGCCAATTTTTATAGGCGATTTTTACAGATACTGAGATCAGGCCTAGTGCTGCCTTCCCATCTGTGGGTATTGGGCCAAGTGAATGGAGTCTGTCCACAAGGCCTTTGCCAAACCCAAGAATTAGGGGCTGGCTTTGGAAGGACACATTCTCAGACTGAACTCACTGCCCTTCCTTCATACTCCCCACCTCCATTTTTCAGTCTGTCCCTCTGCATTTCACCTCCCTATTCCTGAGGCAAAGTTGATGGGGGAACATGGGAAAACAGTAGCGGGCGGGGGTGGGGAGGGGCAGGGGGGACCTATCTGAGCATTCCTGCCAGGTTTTACTTAATTTCTGCAGTCCACCTCTATTGCCACGAAATTCTGTGCAAACTCCAGAAGCCTTGAGGTTATTCCAATACTGCAGAGACTTTCCTGAGGTAGACAGTGATATGGAGAACTTTAAAACCCCTTATTTCAGTAAAACTTTACAAAGTAGAAAATAAAAACTAAAAGCAATTCAAAATGGAGAAGGAAGACAAAGCCTAGAATGAAGACATTTCATAACACACAATCCGCTGTTAGACAGCGGGGGTTCTGGTGAGTTTGTGGCACTGGGTTTCATGGCCTAGAGCCTGCCTCCATTTTCTCACCTGCAAAATAAAGATAGTAACAGTATGACCTCGTAGGACTGTGAGGAGGAATAAATAAAATAATCGATATTAAGTGCTTAGCAGGGCACCTGCAACATAGAAACCATTCAGGAAATGGTTGTTTTTAACACGAATATCCTGATCATGATAAAGAAGGACTGATTTTTCTATCTCAAGAACCCTGTCCTGGGGACCTGGCTTCTAATCACAGCTGTACCAAGAAAACTGCAATCATCCCTCAGTACACTCGGAGGATTGGTTCCAGGACCCCCCGCCCCTGCCCCATGTATATCCTGCAGAACCCTCATGTATATGAGAAGTCAGCCCTCCATATATGTGGGTTTCACATCCCTCGAATGCTGTGTTTTGGATACACGTTTGGTTGGAAAAAAATCCACCTATAAGTGGACCTGCACAGATTAAACCCATGTTCACAGGTCAACTGTATTCTTTACCCTACTTGATTAAATGAGAAGGTTAGAGTAAATCAAAGGCCCTTTTCAACACTAATACAACACAATGTTCACACCCAATCAGAAGCCTCATAAGACACTGACAAAGATGAACAGTCCCAAATTTAGGCATTGAAAGGTGCTCCTTGATTATAACTTGATCCTATGATTTTCCAGCCTGGGTGCTGGTCTCGCTTCTCTCAGCAAGTCTCTGATTGCTCCTTGGTCTGCCCCATTACTGTAGGAGGAGAAGACAGCTAGGCCTCACCTCCAGCCTCCCTACCTGGGTGCAGAGGAGCCTCCTAACTCTGCCTCCCTGCCCTTGAGAGGCTGCAGCATCAGTCCCAGGAAGATCTGCAAGGCCAATTAACTGGCAAGGCAGGAAGGAAGTCAGGCGGCCCCTCCTGTTTGTGGGCTCCAGCAAGCCCAAGCCCAGCTGGAAGGCCTGTCTAATTTTAGGACTACATTCATATTTGAAGGCCTAGCTAATTTTAGACTCAGCCTCATCAGGGTCTCTTTTAAGTCCTTAATGATGATGTTTCTGTGAAAGTGAGGGTGTTTCTGGAGCCAGAAATGTTTGAAAACTGATTCTGTGGACATGAGCAGGGAAAAGGTGCTTGGCCAGTTGGGATAGCTGGCCAGTTTAAACAGTCCTGCCTGCTCAGCTGTTATGCATGTATCACTGTGGCCTGCTGACTTGTTAAGTTCCCATGGCCCACAACCAAGATACATTTTGCTTTGCATTAATTCTGCACATCTGTGATTGGATGTTTTTGTTTTTGATTGGTATTGTTATGTCTTCCCATTTTTAGATAACACTTGAAAATCTAGCAGTGAGAAGGGTTCCATGGCATCACAGAAACCAGATGTGAAGTCAATATCTTATTTGTAACTTTTCAAAGGTGTGAAGTGGCCTCCTGGGGAGGAGCCAGCCTCTACAGAGATTTTCAGCTGAGTTTTATCCCCAAGTGCTAAAATAATCCATTGAAATCTACCATGAGATCTTGAACATCAGCACAGTGCAGCCTAGCATTTTACAGTGGTATCTCATTTGCAAAGCCCCCATACTGGAAAAGTGCTTATGTTGCTCTCTCCTCTGGCAGCTCCCAGCAGCTGTGTCTCTGCTGGGACCTGGATTTATGTTCTGAAAATCTGAGTACCCCAAACTGAAGAGCAACCTCAAAGTCAACTCTTCTTCATTTCAAGTTAGGCCGGCTGACTGGTTTCAGTTCTGTTAGTGTTGATCTCTCAGATCAAATTTCTGCTCATAATCTTTATCTAAGTTAGGTAGCTCACAGTGAATCCCCCAAAGATTTCCAGGCCCATTTTTTTCTTTGTCTAGCTCTGGGCTCTTGCACAGGGTTCCTGTGGCCTTAAAATATTACATGAACAATTTGTGTGGTGCTGCATACCAGATGAGGTGCTGCAGGGCTGTGAGGAAGGCAGCGGTGAGGCCTCTTGATTGAAGGTAAAATATTCTCCTGTGCGCCCCAGAGGATAAGTGGAAATAAAACAGCATTGCAAAATTGCCCTGGTAATTGTGGCTTTTGCAGCTGCTGAGAGAGAATTGAGCAGCAGCATTTTCTGGGGGAATGTAGCAATAACCTGTGAGTGAGGTGTCTGGAATTCACTTTATAGATCTTTTTTAATATCATAGATGCTCTTTATTTACTCATATTTCACCTATACAATAGAATTATAGTAAACTGAAAATGTAATATAACCAAGGCCATAAAAAGGTAGAGAAAAAAAAATGCTTCATGCCAAATTTGTTTCTGAGCTTCCTAGAAGCCAGGGAGAAGAAGGAATGATCATGATAAGACCCTAGTTCTTGAGATCATCTTCTCTTGGGGATACTGGTTTGGAAGATGGGTAAGCAGCCCTCTGAGACAACTCTCCAAGGTGTGTTTATCCCCAAACTTGTCATAGGCCTAACTTTACAGAGCTTCAAGACTGCTGGGGAAAAGAATAATTGTTTCCCACCTCCTATGGGAAATGTATCCGTAGTGACAGCAAAGAAATAAGTGAGCATTTGCCTAAGCCTGCCTTGAAGGTCTGGACCAAAAACATGTGGCCATTGTGACATGATGGTGTGACCAGAGTTTCCATTGGTTTCAGGTTACAGGATGCGATTAGGGTCTAGCACCGACAAAAAGGATTCAGGCCGCCTTCATGTGGACTTTGCCCAGGCCAGGGATGACTTCTATGAGTGGGAATGCAAGCAGAGGATGCGTGCCCGGGAGGAGCGGCACCGGCGCAAGCTGGAGGAGGACCGGCTCCGGCCCCCATCCCCACCCGCCATAATGCACTACTCAGAGCACGAAGCCGCTCTGCTGGCCGAAAAACTGAAAGGTATGGGCCACCCAGCTGGCTTTTCTTCCTCCACAGGGATCCCCAGACACGGAACCCTGTGCGTTTCTCCTGCCTCCACCATTGTCCCTTCAGCACAATGTCTGCTATGCCTTAAGAAGGCTGTAAGAGTCTGGCGTAAGCACAGACTCTTTACAGAGCTGGGGTGGGGTTAGCTGGGGGGTCCCCTGGAAGCTGCAGACACCTGGGCTTCATCTTCTGCCTGGGACAGACCCCTGCCCCTTTCCAGAATGCTCACCCATGTTCTCCATAAAAGTGTATGTACGGTCACTCAACAAAACTCACTGAATGAGGGGACAGAAAGGTCCCCAAAGCAGGCTATTATCTTCTGACCCAGTGTTTAATGAGCCAGGCCAGTATTTGTGCCATTGGTGGAGCGTTCTTAATGTTCCTCCAGCTCTATAGAGTGTGCAGTTTACCAGACTACTAAAGCCTTCTTCAGGCAAAACAGCAGACATGGTGCTGGAGTCCATCGAGGATAGAAAAGAAACACAGAATGGGATCCCTGTCTTCAGAGATGCAGTTGAAGGGACACATGCAACATTTACAGGACGATTAGCAAGAAAAGAAAGTACGTTTTATTTCTTCTAATGTTTTCTGATGCCCTCCCTGGTGTTTTATGCTGTGGGAAATAAAGACATAGGAAGGCTCTAGTACCTGCCCCCGTGAACTACAGTGATGCCAGATTTTGAAGTTAGGATGACGTGTGAATTCGGTTCTATAACTGATCAAAGTTGTGTGAGCTGAGCAACATATGGGCATTTTACAGGCAAATGATGGTCAGACCCTCCTGAGGTCACTGAGCACTGTCAGGATTTGATGAGAGAATGTAAGTCACAGTTGCTGGCCACATGTAGGTGTCTACAGATAAACAACTAACTGTAATACCAAGTCAATGGCATGATTGTCAACCAAGGTATATGCAATATGCTTTGGGGATTCAGAGGCCAGTGCAAATAATGTTGATGAAAGTGTCAAGAAAGTCTTTATAGAGGAGGCATAATTTGAAATTTGCAGAATAAATAAGATTTTTTTCCCCAGGATAAAAAGAGGCATAAAGGCATTCTAGTTAGAGGCTGGAGACCTAAGAATAAAAACCCACAGAAGCAGAAAGGAATTCAGCATAGAAGCTGCCTTTCTAGAGTGAGGTAAAGCTGGAATGGCAGTCTGGGCCAGATGGCAGAGCCCTGAAGGCTATTGCTGGATTTGGGTTTTATTCCATAAACAATGGAGAAGCCATTAACAGATTTCTGACAAGAAGAGGGATGTGATTGATCCTTCAAGTGTTTTAGAACATAGCTGTTGTATTGCTGGCAGTGTATAAAGTGGATTGGATGTTTTCACTAAAAAAAATGTATGAAAAGCTGCCTAACACCTATTTTAAGAAGATAGGAAGTTGACATTCTATGCTTTAAAAAAAAAAAAAAAAGGTGGCAGCGGGGGTGCTGTGCTTCCAATCTTCATCCCCCATCCAGGGTTTGAGAATCCTTAATCAACTGCAGCTGCCACTGAAATCCCCGCACCGTAACCAAGGAATGCTTCTTGCTGATGCTCTTGTGCTGTGTTCTGCTACTTTGAGAAACCATGTCTTACTGATGTAAATACATAGGCCATGGCTGTGCCTTTAATAAAGGGCATATGCAGTGCAGATACAGATATCTCACTTTTCCCTCCAGCCTAGAAACCCCAAGGAGTGGCCAAAATGAGATACAGCAGCAATGTTCTCAACAAGGATTATTCCCTGGAATAATAATTTTTCTTTAATATCCAAGGTATTGTGGTATCAGATTATTATCTCCACAGACTAACTGTATTCAGTTTGTCCATACCTAGAAGTGACAAAAACTAGCACCTTGATCTGTGACCTCCTGGAGGAATTTCATAAAAGCATATCATCTAGTTATGTTGTTTTTAAGAACCCAATACAGAAGTGTCTCCGCACGTATGAAGTATGTGGCATTTGCCTCTCCTTTTAGAGGATAACAGATTGGGATGTCAATTTGGTAAAGTAATTTGCAAGCCTTGCCATTTCAAAAGTATATATTTATATAGATGAGTATAATTTGCAGAATTCAGAAGCTGTACCTTTGCCAAGTACTGTGTGATCCCTTGAGGAAAGAACAGATTGGAAATTTTAATAGATGGCTGTTACAGTAGAATGAACTAGCTGGGGATACATCTTAGGCAAGAGTCAGGTAATATCAAGCTTGACAATTTCAACCCAAGCATAGAGTTTGGAATATAAACAGCATTTAATTGCTTAAGAAATTGGCTGCCTTAGAGAGGAAATCCACTCCATGCTCCTTATAATGTTGCAAAGCCAGACAGGAGGAGCTGAGGACACTGTTTCCCTGAAGATGATTTCATTGATGTGGGGACATAAAATACAGTTAAGACCTAATGTAAAGAAATCTGTGTCAGAAAGGAAATGGAAATGCAATCTGAAAATACCTAATTGGATTTGATATTTTCCTCCCCTGAGAAATCTTACTTAGATTTATTACAGATACTTTTCCTCTATTTTATATCATACTTGTTTATTCTTACAGTTTTCTCTTTGAAAATCAGCTTTATTTAGCAAACTCTGTACAAACCAAGTCTTTCTTATGACCCACAAGGCCCTTTCCATGTCCTGTCCAATGCTAAAACTGTGCACATAGTAGGTGCTCAGTAAAATAATTCTTTTTCTCTCTTCTTCTTCCATTTGGATCTATGAGCACGTTGAACTTCTGGCCAGTGGTTCTACTGGACATGAACAGATATACGTGGAAATGATGTGATGTGTGCTCAGCCATCCTTCCAATCACTCAAGAAGTATTCGTTAATCAGCATTTTACCATATGCCTGGCACTGTCCTAGCCAGTGGTGGAAAGGACAATGGTGAACAAGCCCCTGCCTCAAAGAGTTTAGGTGTCTTGAGTGACACAGGCAATAACAAATCACCTTGCATTTGCCACTTATAATAGTGCACTATTATAATAAATATAATAATCCCCCTGTTATATGTGGGAAGTGCAGAGTGCTGTCACAGGGGAGATAGCCAGCCCGGATGGGCAGTGTCGGAGTGAGAGAGGGAGGATCTTCTGGGACCAGGTTATCCCATTCACTGGCTACTTGACCTTCTGAAACCAGAGGTAACACTGTGTTGTGTTTGTGTAGTGTCTGAGACATGGAGTCACCCAGTGCCTGTTACATTAATACAAATTTTAAAAAAGAAAAATAATAGGCATCCTGCTGGTTAAATAGACATTGTTCCGAGACAATTCAACTTAATGAAGACCGACTGGGAAGTAACTGCTCAGAAACCCAAAGTTTATAGCATGGCTTTGAGAAAGTGAGAAGGAGCTCAATAACACCATAATTACACTTTATTGGAAACAGTGGCACCAGGCAGATGAGATAATGAATTTCAGTGTGTCTAACACAGACCATCCACCCCTGGAGGAACCCTGTGTTTGGACTGTGGAAGGAAGAGATTGATTAGACAGTGAGGAAGGATTATATTCTAATTCACTGGGATTTCTCTTGGCAAGAGCATTTAAAAGTTTTTGTGTACTTTGTACCCTCTTAGAAAGCTTCACATAATCTTTCATTTTGTGATGAAATGAAGAGTTTCTCTCTGAATCAGGTGACGTCCTGACAAAGCCTTGCAAGCAGGGCCTTTGGGATTCCCTGATGTGTCAACAAGAATACCATCCTCCTGGGACCAACATTCATAATTTCCAGAGAACTGGACTCTGATTTGCATATAGAATAGCCCCATGTCAGCCTGCCAGAGGGAGGAAGGGGCAGATGTGGTACTAGCATTTTGCTGAGATGGTTGTCAATATTTATGGTTCCATGAAAGTAAAAATCAATAATGTTATGAGCCAAGTGGATGTCCCATTAGCTAAAAGCCAGGCTTCCTTCATAGAGTAAGGGAAATATGAAACATAGGAGCCTGTTTGCAAATTATTTCCTTATGTGTTACTGACCTTCATAGAGGCAAGATAGGCCATTTTATTTAGAAATATTTTGCTTGACCCTAAAGCAGGAATAATCAGTGCATTTTCATATTGCCCCCTTGATTTTCTCATTTTTACAGCTACTAAATAGTTAAGGAGGTTGCATGTGTGTTTTGGGGGTAGAAGGGAACATTAACTGTTTGTTTAGCCTTTTATGCTGTCTGTGATCTGGTTAGTTGATGTGGGGTTAATTGAGCAGCCAGGAAAAGGAAACTTCTTTAGGGACATGTACAGAAATTTGGGGATTGTGATAGCAGCAATGCTTTGACCACACTGAAATTCCAAATCTGCTTAGACGACTATGTGACTGTACACTGTGGGCAATTTCCAGCTATCTTTGGAGCCAGAAACCAGTGATAACTACAGACATACCTTTCCTGGTGTGTGTATGTGTGTACACATGTGTGTGTCCCTCCATTTCTTTGGAAAGAAAAGCATTTTAGAATGTCTTCCTTGTTTTCCCTCATTCTGTTCAAACATAAAATCCCTGTCTCCTCATTGATCCTTTATAGACCCAGCTGTAAATAAGGATATACTATAGCCCACCTAAGTTTCGTATTCAGTGCTCCTGGCTTGGCTCTTATCCCATCTATTGTTCTGAAATTCAGGGCTGCTTCTCCCTGTGCACACAAAGCGGTAGGAAAAAAACACTTACCAGCCGGGCGTGGTAGCTCACGCCTGTAATCCCAGCCCTTTGGGAGGCCGAGGTGAGTGGGTCACCTGAGGTCAGGAGTTCGAGACCAGCCTGACCAACATGGAGAAACCCCATCTCTACTAAAAATACAAAATTAGCCGGGCCTGGTGGCGCATGCCCATAATCCCAGCTACTCAGGAGGCTGAGGCAGGAGAATCACTCGAACCCGGGAGGTGGAGGTTGCAGTGAGCCGAGATCACGCCATTGCACTCCAGCCTGGGCAACAAGAGCAAAACTCCGTCTCAAAAACAAAAACAAAAAACACTTAACAACTTGGTTTATTTTCCCCATCATTGTCTACATATCAGTTTAATTAAAATTCACCAGGTACCCATCGCTTTGTGCCATGCCCTGGAGTTTCAGATGTGACTGTAGCATGGGCCCTGTCTTTTGTTAAAGAATACTGTGGCAGTGAAATCATGACTGTCTTACAAATATAAAATGAACATGTGCCAATGATTTTATTTAACTCACTAATTAATGAGGAGACCAAGAAAATGTTAAATCTGTTTCAAAGGAGAATTCACTTTATAAAGATTTACATTTTCTACTGAACAAAAATTAATTTGCATTGTTACAGAGACGAATTATTTGTATTGTTATCAGTTTGCCACGATTTATGTTCTACTCCTACAAAGTTGTGAAATAGCCTAGTCAGAGATTAGCCAAAGAATTAAAGTTTCCCACCCCCTGTAGAATTAGGTAATTCATGCCCAGCATTCCGTAGAAAGGGCCTATAGTAATCTATGCCCATTTCCAAGTCTTGAACAGTTTCTTTTTTTTCCTGGATAGAAGTGACAGCTGTTCTTTAATTGGTCGTGGGGACAGGAATAGAGACTCACAAAGCTCTTAAGAATCACATCTATTCCTTTGGAAAGTCTCTACTATCTCAGCTGCTACTTTCCACTTCAGGATTTCATTATCTCTTACCTTGGTCAGCTCCTAACCAGTTTACCTGGCCTTCACTGAGTCCTTTCTTCAGTTCTTCTCAAACCTCCATGTGCATAGAAATCACCTGGAGTAAAATGCAGATTCCAATTCTGGAGGTGTGAGAAAGGCTGAATCTGCATTTTTCATAAGCTCACAAAGGCTGCTGCTGCACCTGGTCTTTGAATATAGCAAAGAGTTCTCCCACATGCAGTTTTCTAATGCCTACTATGCGCCAAGTACTCAATAAATGTGGAAGAGAGGGAGAGGGAAGGAGGTTAACAAAGTCTGAAATAACCAGAAATGAAATGAGATGGGCGTGGATTCCAGTGGTGACATCTGATAGTATCATTATAATGTTATTTACTCCTCACAAAGCTAAAAAGCAATTACCTTCCCAGAATTAAAAATGCTTTCAAAAACATTTTTGAGTTATTTGATAAACTGTTTAGTGCCTCACTGCAGAGGGCCTTGCTTCTGTGGGATTATCTGACATCACTCTTAACTTTCATTGCCAGTGATAATGACTTCTGAAGCCTGAAGTATAACAGGATCATTCAGCTTAATTGTCATGAGAACATCTATCTCTAGTAGATAATGGCATATGTGAAAATACTCTTTGACGTGAAATTTAAATGTTTATTATCAACTATGATGTTTCCTAACTTTTAACCATTGCATTTGTATCTTTCCAGTATTAATTGCTACAAATCTATTAGGAATACAGTAGTCTCCCCTTATCCTTGGGGGATACATTCCAAGATCCCCAGTGGATGCCTGAAACCATGGATAGTACTGAACACTGTATATATTATGCACAAGCTTCTTTTTACTTCTTCACAATTTCATAGATAAATTGTTCTTATCTTGGATTTTAGCAACCTCAGCATACAATTTTTTTCTTTGCTTATTGTGAAGAGCTTTTACCTTTTCACTTAAAGGAAGCACTTTGTGGCTTTTCTTTGGCATTTCCAAATTGCCAGCATCACTACTCTTGCATTTTGGGGCCATTATTAAGCCAAATAAGGGTTACTTGAACACAAACACTGCTGTACCATTTCAGTGGATCTGATAACCCAGGTGGCTACCAAGTGATTCACAAGGAGGTAGTGTAGACAACGTGGATACCCTGGACAAAGGGATGATTCATATCCCGGTCAGGTCAGAGTGAGACGGCGTGACATTTCATTATGCTATTCAGAACAGTGTGCAATTTAAAATGTATGAATTGCTTATATCTGCAATTTTCCATTTACTATTTTCGGTCTGCAGTTGACCACAGTTAACTGAGACCTAGGGTAACTGAAACCCCAGAAGGTGAAACTGTGGATAAAGAGGAACTACTGTAGAGTGCAATAAAATATAAAAGACAAAGGGAAAAACTCAGAGTAACCAGAAGACGTTTTGGAAATTTTATTCTCATATTAGCCCCTCAAAACTGGAGACAGATCTGTAAACCAGCAATTACCATACAGTGCGACTAATGCTTTAATAGCAGGATATGCGGGGAATTGTGGAAACATAGCAAAGAGACACCTAATTCATCCTAGAGTTGCAGAAGAGATTTCTTTATAAAAGGGCACTTACGCTGAATCTTGAGGGAAGAATAACAGCTGACCAGGGGGACTAGGAGTGGGAGAGACCCAAGGATAAGTGCACAGCATGAGCAGATGCAGGGAGGCATGCCGTGCTGTTTAACAAAGAGGGCTCTAGCAAAGGAAGCGGGGATGGACGGATGGAAGGGAAAAAGGCAAGACCCATGAATGGACCTGTCCATTAACTCAGGTGCATTAACATTGTGAGGACCTGATTAGAAAACGGTGGGTAATTTCTAATGAGCAAATGATTTATATTCACTCCATCATATACCAATCGTTCCCAATTCTTATGGTGGAAAAAGCACATCTGCACATTCTAGCTTCTAAACTGCATCCAGTTCAGAGTTATGCCTGAGCATGTTCACAGAAAGTATTTGGAATTTTTATAAGTGCATCTTTGATGTGATTTTTATGAGCAGTGTTAATTTCTTTCCACATGAATAGCTTTAATAATGCTGCAATCTAAATCCTGTTTAAATTAGTTTATATTGTTTTCTGCTTTCTCAGTGATCTTTCCACTGAATACAAAATTGAATTTACAGTTGAGTATTGAAAATGACCACTCCCAATATCCTCCTGTAGCCATCCAGAGGGAGTTACTAGCTTAGTCTTAATTAATATAAATTAAAGTCACTTCTTACATGGCAACAAATATTGACTGGAGTTATCAAGCATGCCTTAACTAATGTTTTTTTAATTTAATTTGAATGCCAGTACATCAATCATATATCGGCCTGTCAGTTTCAGAAAGTTCAGAAATTAAGATGAAATTGGGAGTCTTTGAAACTATATTCCTCTTTAGGCTAATGGAATTCTGCCTCCTAGTACTTGTTAACATGTTAGAAAATCTCTTGGCTACTTACTTTTGAAACTGTGTATTTTCAGTGGCTTAATCCTAAGAATACTGTTTCCTCTTTCTGAAACTATAATCTACTGGTGAACTTATCATGCTCTAGGTCTAGGTGTGAAGGGCAATAAAATGTGGCTTTCAGGCTGGGCGCGGTGGCTCACGCTTGTAATCCCAGCACTTTGGGAGGCCGAGGCGGGCGGATCACGAGGTCAGGAGATCAAGACCACAGTGAAACCCCGTCTCCACTAAAAAAAAAATACAAAAAATTAGCCGGACGTGGTGGCGGGCGCCTGTAGTCCCAGCTATTCGGAGAGGCTGAGGCAGGAGAATGGCGTGAACCTGGGAGACGGAGCTTGCAGTGAGCCGAGACTGCGCCACTGCACTCCAGCCTGGGCGACAGAGCGAGACTCCGTCTCAAAAAAAAAAAAAAAAAAAAAAAAATGTGGCTTTCAGACCATTTGAGCAAACATACATTTTTAAAATTGAAGTGCTTTTTTTTTTCCTGATAGTAAAGTTAGTCTATTTATGAACTAAGTGACCACGAGCAAGAGGAGGAAAAACTACCTGTATATGAGAGAAAGAGGTGAACAGCATTACACTCTGTCGCTGCAAAGCTCATAACAAAAATGTTAAGGATTTTTCTTTCTCTGTGATATGTAGACATGAAACTCATAGCAAAGGGGAAAAATAGTACATGAAGTCAGTGTTCTCTTTTTCTGTTGTTATCTTTTCAGAGGAAAAAAAAAAGATTTCTTCCAAGCATTAGGTTTATTTCTGCTGTCTGTTCTGAGGTCCATTCTCCTAACATATATTGGTGGGAAGAGAGGTAGAGAGTGTGGAAGGAGGCAAAATTTATTCTGCCAGTAACAGTCGCAGTGGGCCTCTCACAAACATAATGCTAAATTATGGGCCTCTCCAAGGGCTGAATGTAATGTTAAGTTGTGTGATGGATTTTATCTTATACAAGCCGCTTTGGTCCATGAAATGAGATAAGAAACCATTGCAGCTGGAGTTCACTGAGGGTTGAACTTAGACTGAAATTCCAGAGTTAACAAAATGGTATAAGCGGCTACAATACTCAGTAAGTGTGTTCTGTGCCTATGGGTTGAGATTTTCAAGGAAACTTGAGTCTGTCATTCACAGGGTGTTTTGTGGGCATTCCCAGGCCAGTTATCTCCTCTGGTTAAAGTGTGAGGGCAGGGGGGCAGCTTTGCTCAGAAAAAAAGCTTTGATCCCCAAATCTAGAAGGCTGCTGTACAGCAGTAGAGGGCTTAGAATGGTGGCTGAGCATGGGCACATCCCTAAAAGCTGCTTTCTTTCCTGGGGAAGGTAGAGCTCAGCCGCAGGACCTTGAATTAGGTTCAGCCCCACCTTCATTCAGGACACGCACCTCCTGGGCAAGCAGCAGCCATACTCAGGAAGCTGTACTCCTGGTCTGGGAGGAGGTCTTTGGGAGAAAAAATACTAAAGATGTTTGTAAAGCACCCTATAAATTTACAAAGCACTCAACGGTGCGAAGGTTTCGTATGATGTGTAAAATACTAATAAGAACTCAATGATTGATTTTAAAATCTGGTGAGTGAAATGAAATCTTTTTCTCAAGCATGCATCTCCCCGTGTCTATTCATGTGGAGTGTATGTATGTTTATATGAAAACAATACATAAGGATGTCTCCGATGCCCCTCCAGTGGAGGGGACAGTGCCTGGCACACAGTAGGCACTCAGTATTTTTTAAACAAATGGGTAAGAATCTGAATCTTTCAATCTAATTTTGCTCCTGATTTTTAGAATTCAGAGTCTACCTAGTTTACTTGTAAAAATGTAGGATATTTTTCCCTAAAGCACATTTTCTAGGGATGGCAAAATACAAATGAAAGGCTTCTCCCCTCAGGTTTGCCTGGAAAGTAGGCAATGAGCCTTCAGCAGTAGTCAGATCGATTAATGTTGTAACAACTGACATACAACTTCCAGTTCTAATTAACTTAATCACCCACAAACTTTCTTTTTCTCCGCCTCCAAGCCATACAACACGGGTTGGTTCCAGTAACCATCCCCAAATAGGCAAGTCTGTTTTCTCTGAAATAAACTTTACCACTTATTTTCAGGCGGAACTTCATTTCCCACTTCCTATCCCCCCCACACCATGCACATACATCTCAAACCGGGTTCAGATGGGCTCTCCATAGCCATCTAAAGCAAACACAGAACACCTCAGGAAACATATTCTCTTTTGTGGAAAACGAGGAAATATTCTATTTTTCAGCCTAATTAAATATATGGTATTAGCCCTAAGATGGAATTAGTTTTGAACTACAGTAGAACAAGAATTGACTTATTCCTGCTAACTGCCTTAGGGACAATACCATACATTACAAACAGTTTTAAAGTAATCCAATCTTTCTTCCACATTTTAACACTAACTCAGCTGATTCTATAAATCAGAAAACTGGTAACACTGTATAATATTTTTGGTAAAGGAACAAAGAAATGAAGTAGAGGCCAAGTAGGTTAGTAACAGTTTTTCAAGTCCATCTTAAGAAAGAGAAATCAGGCTGGGCACGGTGGCTGACGCCTGTAATCCCAGCACTTTGGGAGGCCGAGGCGGGCGGATCACGAGATCAGGAGATCGAGACCATCCTGGCTAACACAGTGAAACCCCGTCTCTACTAAAAATACAAAAAATTAGCTGGGCGTGGTGGCGGGCGCCTGTAATCCCAGCTACTCGGGAGGCTGAGGCAGGAGAATGGTGTGAACCTAGGAGGCGGAGCTTGCAGTGAGCCAAGATTATGCCACTGCATTCCAGCCTAGGCGACAGAGCAAGACTCTGTCTCAAAAAAAAAAAAGAGAAATCAAGGTTTGGTGGAAGAATGAGGCTGTACCTTATTCCTAAGAATGACCAGAACAAATCTACAGCTGAGCTCATGGAGTTGGTAGATGAGAGTGTAAACCTCCTGAGTGGTTCTATGGTGCCCTGAAGTTAGATGGGAAAAGAGAAGTTAAGTGATGATATGGCAGTCAGTCTCAGGAAAGCTAATTTGTTGAGTTCTGAAAATATATCCACTAGGTTGGACTATGCTCTTTCTTTTGAGAGGAACAAGAATAAAGTGTATTTTCTCATCTTGGCATGATTTGTACTTGGTGGTTTTCCATTTCCAGATGATAGCAAGTTTTCAGAGGCTATCACAGTGCTGCTTTCCTGGATTGAACGAGGGGAAGTGAATCGGCGCTCTGCAAACCAGTTTTATTCCATGGTGCAGTCGGCCAACAGCCACGTCCGCCGGCTGATGAATGAAAAAGCCACCCATGAGCAAGAGATGGAGGAAGCCAAGGAGAATTTTAAAAATGCCTTAACTGGGATTCTCACTCAATGTAAGTAAAATTTTGGGGGCCATCTCTTTTGTTGTGATTTTGCCTTTTCATTTTTATTACTTTTATTTTTTCATTTGGGGGTAAGTAGTTCAATAATCTCCCATTTTTACTCCATATTAAATGGCAAACTTCATAACGTATTTCACGTTCTGTGGCAACTTGGAGGAACATGGACCCTGCCCTGAGAGTTTACTTCTCAAGGTGAGCAACGTTTCTGTAGCTTTTCCTCAGAACAGCAAGCCTGGCCACCAGGGCAGGGCAGCTAGATGCATCTGTGCCTGCTGGACCCACCAAGGTTCATATCATAACTGCAGGGCCGCCACCCTTCACCTGCAGGCTGTCCACACAGACCCCTATGTCCTCCTAGTGCTGACAGTAGAAAGTAAACTTGAACACATTTTCCTTGGGCTCTGTGTAGGAAAAGGGTACTATCAGAAAAACTCCTCAGGATCTTTTATCTGGGGGAGCTGTGGCTGTCAAAATGGGCAACTCAAGGGTAGAGATGTTTTTGTCCTTTCTTCATTTGGAAAGCAAATTGCCTTAACTACTTAATGTCAGTGATTTTTTTTTTATGTCCAGAGTCTAAATGATGAAGGGGTGTAAATGGGGCTTTCTCTTAGAACAATAGTTAGCGTAATTACCCAGGGCTCTATTCAAAAAAAGGGCGTATATTTTTTTTATGGGCACTCTATCTGTGTCTGTAATTAATGTCACAGCGGCATCATGCATCACAGCTGCCGATGTTCTCTTGCTTGGTAAAAGCCATTGAATGACACTGTAACAATGCCACATTCCATTCCATACCAGGTGCAGGGCCCTATGTGATAGTGACATATGGGATGTATATTTCCATTCTGAAGATAAGTACTATTTTCTGTGATATAGTGTGCCAAAATGCCTATCACCTCTTTCATCAGTGCAAACACAGGAATAATGTATCTGTCAGGATGGCATGGAAGAGAGGGCAAAACTGAGATCTTAAATGTAAAAGTATCTTACATGACTTTATCAAAAGACAGGTTTTACAGCAGTGTAGCATATCATATAACAAATTCCCAAATGTAAATTCTGATAAGTGATCAAATATCCAGTATAAGACCAATCTGTCTTTAAAGAAAAGGAATAGGAAAAATAAGATTGCTCTGTCCTCAGACTGATACCAGACCACATTACCTAGATTCACCAGCCTCGAGGAATGACCCTTTATTTAAGAGTGTATGTCTAGAAACTCTAAGGTTATTAGGGATAGAATTTTAAAAAGCAATATTAACAGCAGTTTTTAAAGGAGGGAAGAAGAGAATGGATCAGTGGATGGAGGGAAGGTAAGAGTCAACTGGTAGTAAAGAAAAATGAGAGAAAGCACAGTAAAACAATTCTAATAATACACTTTCTTCAGAGTTATGGTAAGAAGTCATATGCCTGAACAGTGAAATGATTATTGTATGTTTTTACCTTTTGCTCACTGGCATCAATTTTAAATAAGTTCTAATTTCCATGCAGTTTATAGTCCTAACGGGCAAGGAAGACTCAACCCTTGGCTCTAACAATAAAGATAAGAGGGCAGCCATGAATAGGCGAGACCTTTGTTTTCTTTGGCAGTAACTATTGAAAGAGGCATCTATTAAAATGAGGCCCCTATGATGTGGCTGAAAGAACGCGAAATGTCTACCTGTCATTATATAGGTGTAAGTTGGCCCATATTTGAAGCAACTGAGAGACGGACAGAAAAGTGTAGCATGTGGGACTACAAATACTTTTTGGTATTACCACCAAATTGGAAAATGACATGGAGATTTACAGCAATAATTGGCTTCTGAATGTTGGACGTTGTGTTGAGCATCCAGCCTCAGGCAGCACTGAAGGCCCCAGCCACATTACCTGGAGGCTACACTTCGGATGCCTAAGCAAGGGAGTAGGTGAGCAGAACAGGCACTCCCCCTGGACAGGCTGGCTCGTCATTCCCTGAGAAGGAGTGAATGAAAGGGTGGGGCAGGGCCAGCAAGATCCTGTCTCCTGGAAACCAGAGGAGTAGAGACTGCCTCTTAGGCACCTCAACTTTGAAATATCAGAAATGGAATCCTTGCTTTTAATCGTCAAACCTGCTCCTCTTCTGGTTTTTCCTTCTCATTATCATAAATTCTCAAGCCAAAGTCTTGTACTTTTTGTATCTTCCATCTCCCACCACCACAACTGACTTCTAGGTCATCAAGAAGTCCCATTGTTTCTTCCTTCAAAAATGTACACCCTTCTTCATTGTAACCGCCACCACCCAAGTCAGGCTTTGGTTACTTGATATGTCAGTTAGACACGGCATTGACATGTGAGTAACAGAAAATTCTGCAAAACGGTATCTGAAACAAGTAGATGATTTTTCTCTTTGGACACAGTAAAACCCAGATGTGGAGTTTGTTGGTACTGGTCCAGTGGTTCAAGGCTGCCAGGGCTGAGGTCTCTCTGGTGCTATTTGCTTTACCTGGTTAGTTGTCTATGATGGTTGCTGCTGCTTTGCTTGCCATCACATCTTCTTTTTCCAGGCTGAAATCACGTAAGAAAAGAGGAAGAAAGACACAGGAAGGAGTTGCGTCATTATAGCAAGAAAGCAAAACTTGCCCAAAAATCCATCCCCAGCTAACTTCCATGTAGGTCTCATTAGGCAGAATTATTATACCTGGCCATGCCTAACTACAAAGAATGTGAGAAATACAATTTTTGACTGGGCTTACTGTGCTCCAGAGTAAAACTGGAGTTCTCATAATAAGGCAGGAGTGGAGAATGGCTACTAGGAAGAATTTTGCTGTTTTTGCCATACAGAGTGCCTCCCTTTCTACTTCTACTGTAGTTTGATTTATTTTCACATTCCATCTGATATAAATCAGGTCATGTCTTCCCCACTAAACCCTTTGAGTAGCTCCCCATTGCATTTAGAGAATATTCACTGTCCCTAGCTGATAGAGCTCTCTGTGCTCACTTCTTTTTTTTTTTTTTTAAGAGGAAACAGCCAACATTTTATTGAACATTTAGTGGTCACATGTGGCCTGGCAGACTACATGTGTGTCTTGTGTATCTTGAGTACTCACATTAGTACTCACATTAGTATCTTTTTTTTTCATTTCTTTTTTTTATTATTATTATACTTTAGGTTTTAGGGTACATGTGCACAATGTGCAGGTTTGTTACATACGTATCCATGTGCCATGTTGTTTTGCTGCATCCATTAACTCGTCATTTAGCATTAGGTATATCTCCTAATGCTGTCCCTCCCCCCTCCCCCGACCCCACAATAGTCCCCAGAGTGTGATTTCAAAGCTCATACAGGAGCTGTTTATAAAGTTCAGGAAGCGTGGACTAACTACCACATTCAGTTATTCATATGCATGCCAAGATGATAAGTTTTGCATGCCTTTTTACAATTACAACACACACATATCTAATAAAAATTTAAACATTCCATGATATCCCTATTTTGCTACTTTCCCAACATGCTTCCTGGTAAGAGAGAAGGGAACAAACTGGAGAAAAGGCAAATGGGAAAGCCAGCAGCAGTGCAGAAGGGTTGATTAATATTAATTTAAGAATATGTGCCATACATATAATGAGCATGGATAAAAAGCAGAAATTATAGAATGTTAGAGCTAAGAGGGACCTTAAAGGGTTGGGCCAAACCCTTTCATTTTACAGAGGAGGAAACTGAGGCTCAGAAGATGTGAGAGGCCTTGGTCATTTAGTAGTTTATAGGCAGATTAGAACCAAGACTCTTGGCTCTTTGTACAGTTTGCTTTCTAAGTGTGTGTTTGTGTGTGTGTGTGTGTGTGTGTGTGTATAAAATGAAAATTAAGAATGTTATAAATGTAAAGGTACAGCTTATAGGTAGAGTTGAAGAGATGTGCTGACATCACACTGAGTATAAATGCTGCTATCTGGCTAGAAAATGAAGTATTTGCTTCTGGCACTACCCTCTTTCCTACCTCCACACATTTGCTTGTGCTGCTTCCCTTGCCTGAACTATTTTCCCTCCTCCAAGTGCCAAAATTGAAGCCCACTTCTATCACATTTCCTCCATGAAACCTTGTTTATCCATTATAACCCATAATCATCTCCCTTTCACCTACCTTCTGCAGCACTTGTTTTTTTTTTTTTTTTTTTTTATAATTTAGGTTTTAGGGTACATGTGCATGATGTGCAGGTTTGTTACATATGTATCCATGTGCCATGTTGATTTCCTGTACCCATTAACTTGTCATTTAGCATTAGGTATATCTCCTAATGCTGTCCCTCCCCCCTCCCCCCACCCCACAACAGTCCCCGGAGTGCGATGTTCCCCTTCCTGTGTCCATGAGTTCTCATTGTTCAATTCCCACCTATGAGTGAGAACATGCGGTGTTTGATTTTTTGTCCTTGCAATAGTTTACTGAGAATGATGTTTTCCAGTTTCATCCATGTCCCTACAAAGGACACGAACTCATCATTTTTTATGGCTGCATAGTATTCCATGGTGTATATGTGCCACATTTTCTTAATCCAGTCTATCGTTGTTGGACATTTGGGTTGGTTCCAACTCTTTGCTATTGTGAATAGTGCCGCAATAAACATATGTGTGCATGTGTCTTTATAGCAGCATGATTTATAGTCCTTTGGGTATATACCCAGTAATGGGATGGCTGGGTCAAATGGTATTTCTAGTTCTAGATCCCTGAGGAATCGCCACACTGACTTCCACAATGGTTGAACTAGTTTACAGTCCCACCAACAGTGTAAAAGTGTTCCTATTTCTCCACATCCTCTCCAGCACCTGTTGTTTCCTGATTTTTTAATGATGGCCATTCTAACTGGTGTGAGATGGTATCTCACTGTGGTTTTGATTTGCATTTCTCTGATGGCCAGTGATGATGAGCATTTCTTCATGTGTTTTTTGGCTGCATAAATGTCTTCTTTTGAGAAGTGTCTGTTCATGTCCTTTGCCCACTTTTTGATGGGGTTGTTTGTTTTTTTCTTGTAAATTTGTTGGAGTTCATTGTAGATTCTGGATATTAGCCCTTTGTCAGGTGAGTAGGTTGCAAAAATTTTCTCCCATTCTGTAGGTTGCCTATTCACTCTGATGGTAGTTTCTTTTGCTGTGCAGAAGCTCTTTAGTTTAATTAGATCCCATTTGTCAATTTTGGCTTTTGTTGCCATTGCTTTTGGTGTTTTAGACGTGAAGTCCTTGCCCACGCCTATGTCCTGAATGGTATTGCCTAGGTTTTCTTGTAGGGTTTTAATGGTTTTAGGTTTAACATGTAAGTCTTTAATCCATCTTGAATTAATTTTTGTATAAGGTGTAAGGAAGGGATCCAGTTTCAGCTTTCTACATATGGCTAGCCAGTTTTCCCGGCACCATTTATTAAATAGGGAATCCTTTCCCCATTTCTTGTTTTTGTCAGGTTTGTCAAAGATCAGATAGTTGTAGGCATGCGGCATCATTTCTGAGGGCTCTGTTCTGTTCCATTGATCTATGTCTCTGTTGTGGTACCAGTACCATGCTGTTTTGGTTACTGTAGCCTTGTAGTATAGTTTGAAGTCAGGTAGCGTGATGCCTCCAGCTTTGTTCTTTTGGCTTAAGATTGACTTGGCGATGCGGGCTCTTTTTTGGTTCCATATGAACTTTAAAGTAGTTTTTTCCAATTCTGTGAAGAAAGTCATTGGTAGCTTGATGGGGATGGCATTGAATCTATAAATTACCTTGGGCAGTATGGCCATTTTCACAATATTGATTCTTCCAACCCATGAGCATGGAATGTTCTTCCATTTGTTTGTATCCTCTTTTATTTCATTGAGCAGTGGTTTGTAGTTCTCCTTGAAGAGGTCCTTCACATCCCTTGTAAGTTGGATTCCTAGGTATTTTATTCTCTTTGAAGCAATTGTGAATGGGAGTTCACTCATGATTTGGCTCTCTGTTTGTCTGTGATTGGTGTACAAGAATGCTTGTGATTTTTGTACATTGATTTTGTATCCTGAGACTTTGCTGAAGTTGCTAATCAGCTTAAGGAGATTTTGGGCTGACACAATGGGGTTTTCTAGATGTACAATCATGTCATCTGCAAACAGGGACAGTTTGACTTCCTCTTTTCCTAATTGAATACCCTTTATTTCCTTCTCCTGCCTGATTGCTCTGGCCAGAACTTCCAGCACTATGTTGAATAGGAGTGGTGAGAGAGGGCATCCCTGTCTTGTGCCCGTTTTCAGAGGGAATGCTTCCAGTTTTTGCCCATTCAGTATGATATTGGCTGTGGGTTTGTCATAGATAGTGCTTATTATTTTGAGATACGTCCCATCAATACCTAATTTATTGAGAGTTTTTAGCATGAAGGGTTGTTGAATTTTGTCAAAGGCCTTTTCTGCATCTATTGAGATAATCATGTGGTTTTTGTCTTTGGTTCTGTTTATATGCTGGATTACATTTATTGATTTGCGTATGTTGAACCAGCCTTGCATCCCAGGGATGAAGCCCACTTGATTATGGTGGATAAGCTTTTTGATGTGCAGCACTTGTTAATACTATCTACTTGAGCACTTACTTATTTTCTAATTATTTTATGTGCATCAAGTTTATTGGTTTGTTTGCTTGCTTTTGCCTCTAGCAAGATTTTAGGCTAAGTAGAGACATGGACCACTTACTGTTCTCTTTTCTACCTCACTGTGCCACTTCTGGACCTGGCATAATTCTTGTAAGCACATAGAAGACCTAAGAAAAAAAATATTGGTTGTTGACCAATCACAGGCGGAAAGGAACATGGTGCTGAAAATTGGGCTAGAACCTAATATTGCAGAACACAGCCTAAGTGTTTTTTAGTAAACCATGATCTCAATTATCTTAGCTCTAATATGCCATTCTCTTTAAAGTAGAGCATACAGCATATACTTTAGTTGAGAATTTTACAGTAGGAGTATTAGAGTACTGTTACCAATATTATTTCAACCTGGAGATTGGAAAGGTTAGAACTATCATGCAACTTTGCTTTATACATTTGTGATAGGAAATGGCATCAGCCTCATCTTAGGTCTTAAAAGCTGCAAATGGTGGAAAGACTTTTGACTAGGTAGAGAGATCTGGTTCTGATCCAAGTTTGACCATTAATTAGCCTTGTGACTTTGGGAAAGTCTTTTAAGCAACTTCAGTCTCCTTTTTCTCATCTCTGTAATAAAAGGGTTTAACTAGATAATCCCTTAAGGTTCCTTTCCACCCTTAAGATTCCACAGTTCTTATATCAACCATGTGGATTCTTTATCATCTCTGGATATCTAAATACAGGTATCTTCCAGGACCCAACCATGAGGTTCAAAGCTCCTAAAGTGGTCATAGAACAGGTGATCAGATATTACTCCATGCAAATGTTCTGCCTATACCTTGCTGTGAAAGTTACTCCTCCTGGGCTACACTGTGAATTTTAAGCCACATTTCAACCCTGAGATTATGTTCATTGGATTCTGCAGGTACTGAAGATTGATCAGAATTATTGTCAAAGACAGCTGCGCAGGGCACTGACAGTTCTCCACCGTCACCCCCTCATCTATCTTCTTGGGTAAAATCGTAAAAGCCTCAAGTGTCTGAATGAATGATTAAATTCATTCCACAAATATTTATCAAGTGTCAGATTGTGTGCTAAGTGCTAGAGTGAAATGTGAGGGGTTTCTGATCTCTGTGTACTGTGATCCCCCTTTTAGGCAGATTGGTGTCCTCGTCCACATTTCTTCTGCCTGAAAAGCTCTTTCTAAAATCATTTACTTCTTAGGAACATCTCAGCCAAACATTTTTTATTTCCACCAAGGGAAATTTGGCTTCTATGTCCCCTGCTGTCGAAAAGGAATTTTATGAAGTGTTAAAATGTTTTCCCATGTCTGTAGCAGTCATTGCTGTAGTTCATCCATGGGAAAAAAATTCCCCATAACTGCTTTAGCAATGTGACAGGTTTTCTATTTCTCCTCAAAATTGTACTGATGGCTGTATTTGCCAATGCATTAGGTGCTGGAAACATTATTTCCATTAAAAAAAATACCTCTTTGGTCTCAGGGAATAAATATCCAGAGAAAATAATATGTATAAAAACTTCAGCATCAAGGATGAGCACAGAATGTTCTGTTTCACAGGATGCCAAAGGTGATGGTGGGGACACTATCCCTGCCAGAACTGAAATGAGTCTTTTTTTTTTTTTTTTTTTGTATCCTTCCTTTCAGTCTCATGGAAAATATATACACTGAGTCAAATCATTATGTTTTTTAAAAAAATCTTTAATAATACCAAAATGTAAGATAGAAATCAAGTCTTAACACTCTGGAACAATAAAGAATTGGAGTGCATATTAAGTGAAATACAGCAATTCAGGAAAGGTATAACTTCTGGAAGCTAAAGATGAAAACTCTGTCACTTTGATATGAGCCCAGGTCTAGGACTGGACTCTAGCCACTGCCCCACATCAGGCGAGGGGAATGTGTGTTGATAGCATTGGGGTACTCTGGGAAACAGTCTCTGAGCTACACTGGACAAAATCCATGTGTAAAAAAATTTTTACAAAGATTTTTTAAAACCAGGACACTTTCAAATTAAGGAAAAGTAAGGTGTCAGTAAAGTTACTTTAAAGCAGAGATGATGTGTTCTTGACTCTGCATAACTGAAAGAGAAGTACAACTTAGTGTTTGTTTTCCAACCAAAGAAAATTTTACCTGGGGAGAATCATGAAAGAGTAGCCACAGACAAAGTGAGAGGATTTCTATTTAAGGAGAGAAACCACTTATGTGTGTAGACACCTTCTATAGCAAGGTAGAAGTATGACCTGCAAAGCCAAAAATAATTGCTATCTGTTCCTTTCCTTATAAAGTTTGCTAAGCCCTGTTCTAAAGGCTCCCAGAGCCAGAAAGGAGATTCAGGATGGTCTAGCCCAGCCCCCTTTGCCTTGGGATTCAAACAGATGGACACTTTCTTCAGGTCACACAGCTAGTTAGTGTTGGAGCTAAGACGTGACTAACACAGGTTCCCCAACTCTGTCTTTCCCTCTACATGTAACCCCCAAAACAGTGTTGTATTCATAAAAACACTCCCTTGGCCCCACCTCTGTAAGTTTCCCCTGCTGAGGCTTATTCAATGACTTTTATTTCAAAAAAAGTAGGACAGACTGGATTTTAGACAAAATGAGAAGGCTGAGGGCACACACTGAGAGAAATTGGTTCCAGCCTGGTGGACACAAAAGAAGTAGGGACCTTTTTTCCAGACACTTTGATTCTTCTGCACTGTGGCTCATGTTCCTCAATACACTTTTGTAGAGCGGTAAATGCAGCTTCCTGCTCCATCACAACCTCCAGTGTTTGGCTTGTTTGCATTGAAAATTCAGCTTACCTGCAAGTTTCAGCCAAGGGGTCCTTTAAGCCTTTCTTGGCCTCCCTTGGCACCCTCTGCAGCTCTCTTAAGCAATTCTCATCTTGCGATTCAATCATATATATGTTGTCTCCCCCAGGGACCCTGAGCAGCTCAAGGACCAGCTGCATATTTGGCCCTTTTTATCCCCAATGTCTAGTACAAAGTCTAGCACATTACACACCACAGAGCTCGTAAGACTTTGGCCCATCATATAATGGGTATAAATACATGATTTGAAGTTGGACAGATGTAATTTCCATTGCCAACTTCACCACTTCTAAATACATGACCTTGGACAAGTAAATATTCGTCTCAGTGAACCTCAGTTTCTTCATCAATGAAATGGGCGTTCATACTAGCACCTACCTCAGAGGGTTGTTGGAAAACTTAGGTAAGATAATGTGTTACCTCAGAGGTTCTCAAACTTTAGCATGCCTTGGAATCACGCAGAGAGCTTGTTAAAGCAGAGTCTGTTGGGCCCCATCCCTAGAGTTTCTCCTTTTGTAGGTCTGGGGTCTGAGTGTTTGCCTTTCTAGTGAGTTCTCAAGTGATGCTGATGATGCTGGTCCAGGAGCCACACTTTGATAACTACTGTTTTAAATCATCAAGCATAGTGCCTGGCCCAGTAAGGGCTAAGTAATTAGAAATTGCCTATCACAGGGCTGGGCACGGTGGCTTATGCCTGTAATCCCAGCACTTTGGGAGGCCGAGGCGGGCGGATCACTTGAGGTCAGGAGTTCGAGACCAGCCTGGCCAACATGGTGAAACCCCGTCTCTACTAAAAATACAAAAATTAGCCAGGTGTGGTGGTGTGCACCTGTAATACCAGCTACTCGGAAGGCTGAGGCTGGAGAATCACTTGAACCCGAGAGGCTGAGGTTGCAGTGAGCCGAGATCATGCCGTTGCACTTCAGGCTGGGTGACAGTGAGACTCCGTCTCAAAAAGAAAGAAATCTCCTATTACCATTATATGATTTTCATAACTATTAAGGGAGTTAGTGGAGACCCAGAGGAGATCAGGGTTGCCATTTTGAGGGTCACAAAGAAGAAAAGATCCCCAGAAACCAGGTCTCTCCTCCTGCTGCTTTGTGATGACTCTTAGCATTGAGCCAACAACTGAATACAGGGCAGGCTCAATGAGTCTGGACTTGTTTCTGTTATTTGTAATGGAAACTGCAAACATACATATCACTGGTGCAGACAATTGGTCACCATGTAATTCATGCCTTCTGTCGTCTATCAGGAATGGCAAAAGCTAAATTTGATTATGCACTGTTGGCAAAGGGTAAGAGAAACAAACTGAAAAACACTTCAGGGACATAGAGTGCAACTTGCCAGTACCTTTCAAAATTAAAAATTCAGGTGCTCTTTTATCTAGCCTTTCTACTGCTAGGAATTTTTTATAAAGATATTTATGTAAGGATTTCAGAAGATATGTTGGAAGATGTTTATAGGAGCCTTATTGATAACATACATATGAATAGATTTCCAAGATATATTAAGTGAAAAAAGCAAGGTACAGAATAGCGTATATAATATTAGCTCCTTTGTGTAAGTAAAAAAGGTTTCTCATAGAAAAATACACACTGTTTGTACTATATGCATAACCTTATTTTCTGGATGGATGTGGTAGGATCTGTTAATAGTGGTTACTGGTTACCTTTAAAAAGAGAAATTGGTAGAGTTGTCAAGATGGGAAGGTAGACTTTTTTTTATATCGTCCCTTTTTTCTTCTGTACATACATTACTTTCATTTAGTCAGTAGGGGTAATCTAGGCAGGAGATTTATTGGATTTAAAAAGCTTAATAAATGCTATATATTTTGAGGAACTATTAGATTTATAATCTCATGGATTGCTTTACTTTCCAAAATTTTTAAATATATGCATTAATAAAGTGCTCTACAATTCTCTGGAGTATACTTGGAGTGATGCAAATCTTTAAAAGTCACTATATGCCTAATATCTTTCTGTTTTATTTGAACAATTTGATCATTTCTTGCTTGCTTGAAATTTGCTTAAAACATCCTGTTTTTTTATATACTGTGATCAGTAGGTTTCTCTTTATTCTATTCAAATTCTATTCCCTAAAACAGAGGTCCCCAGCCCCTGGGCCAGTACTGTCCATGGCCTGTTAGGAACTGGGCCGCACAGCAGGAAGTGAGCACCAGGTGAGTGAGCATTGCCGCCTGAGCTCTGCCTCCTGTTAGATCAGTAGTGGCATTAGATTCACACAGGAGTGTGAACCCTATTGTGAACTGTGCATGCAGGGGATCTAGGCTGCATGCTCCCTATGAGAATCTAACTAACGATGATCTGAGGTGGAACAGTTTCATCCCCAAACCATCCCCAACCCCCTGTCCATGGAAAAACTGGCTTCCACAAAACCATTTCCTGGTGCCAAAAATGTTGGGGATGCTGCCCTAAAAGAAACAAATATCTGGCCTCATCTAGCCAGGAAGTTCAGAAATATGATGTCTGCTGTTGGTGTTTTGGCCTCGGTTTTAAGAGGGCTGTAATGGACTCACAATGTCACGTGAGGCTTTTTTTACATATCTTAAGACAAAACCCCAGAATGCCCTTTTCCTCCTCAATTTGAAATTCCGGTCCGTGCCTCCTTAAAGTATGGGTTTGACTGTATTCATTCTCTGTTTCCTGGGCTTTCTGCCAGGCTGACTGCCATCTCCTTCATGCTCAGGACCCAGAACTCGAGTGAATGTGCAGGAGTCTGTCTGGGAATCTCTTTTATAGCAGCAGCTTCCTCTTATGTGCTGTCCAACACTTACCGCTGCTCCCTTGGACTTTGTCTTGTTCCTCTGGGTATCCTGAGAGCTGGAATCACTTACTGCATTCCCTCCATTATAATTCTTCAGTCTAGAGCCAAGGCTCACCAATTCCAGCACTACATCTAAAGCCTTACACTTTTCTTCTGTCCCTTCTCCCCTAGCTATTAGTATTTTAAAACAACAAAAACAAGCTGGGGTGGGAGAGGTCAACTATTTCATTTGTGTCATATGCCTTTGAAAATCTCTCATGGGCTATTCATAGAGGATTTGGGAAAATGTTATCCCTTAAAGAAAGAAAAATGTCCTCTGTACCCTGCAGAGTTGAGGCTCTAACATGAGCCCAGATGGCATTAAAAAACAAAACTAAGCTTGGAAGATTTGTTTGAGGTGCTTTATTTAGGCAAGCCTACTGCCTTTAAGGACTTAATCAGTTTCTCCAGATATTTGGAACACTAACTGGATTAAGGCTCTTTGACCGCTATTTAGCTGGAACAAGGAATATAAGAGGTGCAGGGCCTGTGAGAAAGAAGGCAGTCGGCAAGACATGAAGGGAAAAGGGCTGTGTTCCTGTTCTCTGGAGGACTCTAACCTTTCTCTTTCATCTCCCATGCATTCCTGCCCAGAGCTCAAAATTCAGGAGTCTTGTGCAGCCCAGAAATCTGAGCTTTTGCACCCAGTGGCTGCTTTTTCCCAGGGAGCTTGCTTCAGTGTGGTCTGTTCCTGGATAAATGGATGTCCTGTTCTGAGCTTTCCTTTCCTGAGAAGGCTAAAGACCAGTGCTTCTCATGACAGTCTGTAAAGTTCTCTATCAGTAAGAAATGTGCTCTAAACTCAGCAAATGTCCAGACATTTTGGGGTGGGGAAAAGTGCAAAAGAAGTTGTTAAATTAATCTTATGGGTTTGTTTAAAACTGGAAGAATATATACATATATGTGTGTAATGTGTGTATGATAGGTGAGTGTATGTATCTCCACACATACACATGTGTAAGCTAATGAATAGCCACTAGTGAGGGTTTGCAGCTGTATGGAGTGATTAGCAACTTCATCAAGGCTCTGTTTATCCTGCCGTTAGGGTCACTTACAGCTGCTAGGTATGCTAGGGGCTCTACTGTGATATCTAAAACTGGCATTCAGGCATACTTCTGAAGAATTTATCATTTTTAATTTTCTTATGATCCTCAAATAACCTAATTTAGGCAAAACAATTAAAACATAGAATTGGGGGGAAAGATTTGCAAAGTGTGAGGGGTAAATTTAAATTTTCTGATGGAGAGTTCTTTCAGTTGCTAATAGAAGATTTGGGAAAATGTTATCCCTCAAAGAAAAATAATTTCCTTTACTTGCAAAACTTTTGAGCATACTTTCTTGAGTAAGTAAGTGGCAATCAAACAGAATCTATGCTTTTTATCTGATACACGATTGTGTGGGGCCTCTGGCCACCACTCTGTAGACCACTGAGGTGGTGAAGGCATTGGGTAGGGAGTGGGTCTCAATTTGTTCTGCCCGCAGCACTTCTACAAGCTACTTGTTTTGAACAAATGCCAATGCCATCTTGTTTGCTGGTTATAGCTTTCTCTGAGAAGCAAAGTTTTGAAGAGCCTGTTCAGATAGTAACTTCTTAACAGGTTTTATCGTATATAGATAAATAGTATGAATTATACCAGAGAGGTAGTCAGTGGTCATTTAATTCATGGACTTCCTCTCTGGTGTTTCCTGCTATAAGCAATGAATAGTGTATTTACATCAATACCAGTAGTCATCCTGATTTATGAGCTTAAAAATATGCTGTCTGAATGACATTCATTAGGGCATACTCTTAGAGGTGCTTTTTCCCTAATGATGACAAATTAATGCTGATCAAAGCACTCCTCCAGAGTCCTTTTTTGTGTGTGCCCAAGAACTTTCATTTGCAAGACAAATGGCTGGTTCAGGGACAGTGTGTGCAGCAATGAGAGAAGTAAAACTGGGCCATGTGAATACTGTGAGAGTGGTTTCCAAACCTGAGTTACACAGTTATTGGGGTTTTGTTGGATTTTGTTTTGTTTTGTTTTTGGTTTGCTTTTTGATTGGTATAGGGAAAAAAAGTGTCTAAGTTCATAAATATAAAATTAAATCCCACTTAGTTTTACATCTAATTAATTACTCTATTGAAAAAGAATACAAGAAATTGAGAATGGCCCAGAAAATGTTGGCCATATCTCTTTGAATTCTGACTTCTTTCTGAACCCCTAATCCATATTTCAGCTCCATTTGGATGGTCTTCAGGCATCTCAAACTCAATATGTCCGAAAGCAAATTCATTATCTTCTTTCTCAGCCCTCCACCGGTGCTTGTTCTCATAGTTTGGGATGTACTTCCCAGCTCCAGTCATCGTGGTACCTCCCACCCCTCTTCCTCCTCCCATGTAGCAAGTCAGCTGCCTCCTCCTATCAAGTCTCCCTGTCAAATGACTGCCTGTGCCACACTCCATGCCACAGCCTCTGCCTTAATTCATTCCTTTGTAATTTCTCCCAAGCCAGTGCTACAATATAAAGTTCCCAATCAGAGATAGCACACATGGTCCCTCTTGATTCATACCTAACACTAGCCCCAGCCCCAGCCCCACAGCTACTTTCACTCATCCTCCCACAACTCTATACCAGCCTTTGAACAGGCCACTCCTGCCTTCTCTGCCAAGCAAGCATTGCTTCACTATTTAAGACTTGGCAGAAATGTTGCCCTATTTGTGGAATGTTTTCTAATGCCACCTATCTACTTAGTTACTCTCTTCTCTTCTCTGTGTCTTTAAAGCTGTCATCTGCACCTCTCTTGCACAGGATAATTATCTGCTTGTCTTTCTTTCTCTTCTGAGACTATGATTGCATCAAGGACAAGACTGGGCCTTGATCATATATTTCTAGCAATTAATCAAGTTCTTGGTAGCTAACAGGAATCCAGATGTTTGTTGAATGAATGAATGAACTGAACTTATGCCCTGGGATATGGTAATAACGTGTTCTAAGTAACCGAGGCACTTAGCCACAAACAGGAAATATCTAATAGCACATGGCTTGAGTAGATATTAGGGGATCTCCTTTTACCCCTAAACCTGTGCACTATTGGGCCATTGGGTCCTTCTTCTTAGTTCTTTCTTTTCTATACTCCTCCAGGTGCATTACTAGTCTTCCTTACCTTCATTCTCTCTGGCCCCTTACATGTTTTTATGAACAGATATACTTTTCTTTAGTGTTTCATTTTTATTAACAGCCTTCTCTGACTGATGTCAGAATTTTCACTATTACCACCCAAACACTCAGTCTCAACCCATATTGTCCTTTCCCCTTAGGACTGGTGTCAGGACATCATAGTTCTTCCTTTTCTAAATGATGTCAAAGAGCTGTGTTATTATAAGCAACGAAGCCCATTACTCTTTAATAACCTCCTGATCACCACCCTTGCCAGCCTAGATTTGGGGCTGACTGTTCTGTGTTGCCCCTACAGAAGGCAGCTGGAATTCCCAATGATCCCAGCCTGTGTACAGATAAAACATGCAGAAAGCCCCGGCGATCCACCGGAACAGGTTCTCTCCTCTGCCGGCTGTGCTGCAGGACAGCCAACCAGAGCACTAAGGATCAGTGGTCAGCTGACGGCCAGCACTTAGAGCAGCCCCAGGTGATTAGTCTGGAGTTTAGTTCTGAGGTTGAGGAGGGAAGCCACATGTGCCCAAGGAGAGTATGAGTCAAACTGAAGGCAAATCCTCCTGTTAAAATTGAGTCAAATAAATTCATCATGTGACATGATGACAGGTTTTGCTAAATAAGGAGATTTGGGGTTGGGATCCTCCTGAAGTGGAAAATAGTAAAAATATTAATAGCAAAAAGACAAAAGCCCTCTGTGAAAATCAGCCATAGATTGAGAAGTAGTTGTTCATCAGCATAGAAAAGTATTCACGATATTGTAAGTGAATGGAATCTGCTTTTTTCCTTCTGCTCCATCCTACATTTATTTTGTGTGCTAATTTTAAAAATTATGGCACCAAGTGTTGTTCTTCTGTGGGAATTACTCTATTGCTCTTTGACATTCTTTGGACACCAGAAGATTTGGAAGAGCTTTGATGTCCTTTTTTATAATAGAGCCTTGGGAATCACTTTGAAAGATTTATGTTGATAGGGTGTTAGAATCCTTGAGAAGCTAATTTTAACTGTGCCTTCTTAACTAAAAATTTAGAAGTTCAGGTTTAATCATATGATTAATTCAGTGCTTTAATTTCCTTAATCTCATGCTTACTGGATCAATAACTGTTTAAGCAATATTAAGTCTACAATTAGTTGGCCCCACCCGTAATACCCGCTACTAAGAGCCCATGCCTTTGTCTATGTAGTTTTGTTCATAACCCCTCAACATTTACCAGTCCAGTAGCACCAGGCCTGGAAGCAGCAGAAGTACTAAATTAAGTCAAGATGATAGAGTTAGAACTTCAAGTGGTTTGGGAGCCAGAGGGCAGGGAGCCTTGTGAAAGCGCTAATGGAATGTGATCATGAGGAGCTATGGAGGGCGCCATATGGTGGTTGAAATAAGACCTGCATGCCAGTGCCGCTGGTTGGGTGAGCTTTGGTCTGTCTTGAGGTAGAGGCTATGGTTCCTGTTCCCTGCCAGAGGGCTGGAGGGCTGGCTGCAGTCAGTGCAACAGGGGGAGAAAAAGGAGCCAAGAAGGAAAAATGACCCCCTGAGATTGAGGGGAGATATGGCACGGCTATTCATTGTCCCAACTTGGAACTTGGACAGGATAATGTCTTGAGAGGACTGTGATTGAGTCCTTGAGATAGAGACCAAAAGAGAAAATGAGGTATGTTTGGCTCTTCCTCATTCAGCCACCTCTCCCTGGCTTCACTTCTCTGCACCCAACCCTGGCATTACTTTCTCTGTATATCTGGATGCCAACACCAGTGTCTATATATCTATAGATCTAGGTATATAGATAGACCAAATCACGTATTGAAACAACAGCTAAAGAATGCTTGGAAGTAGATGCCCATGCCCTTCTCCCAGTCATACTTAGAATTTGTTTTAACCTAAAGTTATGGAGACAGACTTGAAGGGAGACATCCCCAACCTTGCTAAAATGTAAGTACGAAAGGCACAAATTGGATGGATATTGATGATGTTGTTTCTATTGTGACATCATCCATAGACTCCTAGTGTCTTTGCTTTGCTTCCCTATAGTGATCACAACATAAATTACTTGTCTTGTTTGACTTCCTTGTTCACCAAAGTTGAGCAGATTGTGGCCGTTTTCAACGCTTCTACCAGACAAAAAGCTTGGGACCATTTCTCGAAAGCCCAGCGCAAGAACATAGACATTTGGCGAAAGCATTCTGAGGTTGGTGATTTTATTATTACTTTTTAACCACCATCACACAGCTGGATTGGCAGAGAATAGCATGGCTGCGGCCATGATGGTTTCTGTTGCAGTGGGCGGTCCGCCTGCCATTGTCTGATCTCACTGTCAGCTCCAAATGCAGCTGAGATTTGTTCCTTGTCCAGAAAAGCAGCTGACTTAACACTTAGGGAACAGTGTTTTTCTCCCCTGCAATGGGAGAAAATACTTTTTCCCATTCATAGTAAAGATTTCAGAAATAAACCAAGACACTTTCCCTAGCAAATTATTTTGAAGAAAACTGGAACTTACAATAGAAAACTGGCTTTTAAATACAGAGGGTTTTTGTTGTTTTGTTTTTTTTTAGTGTTCTATGTGATGATGACAGTTTGCTCTTTGGACAAGTACGCCTTTCCATCCATATTTTCTCATCATGAGCAACATCTTAGTCCCCTATGCTAGCCATTAAGTCCTATTACACTTCTCTCCAGAGCCAGTGTTGTAAGGGGAGTGAATATCTAGGCCAACTGGGTCCACCCATCAGCAACCATGCATGTGTGAAGTGAGTACCTACCCCCAAGAGAACAGTCTAGAATTTGACCTCCTTGCCACTTAGAAGGACCAAAATGTGTCATTAGTCATTGGTCGTCCAGCTGTTATTTTTAACTCCACAGAGTAGTGTACGCTTTGAACCTGTAATTTAAAAGTAAGTATACTGTCTTTGCTTCTTTTTTTAATGAAATAATGTTTTTCATTTGGATGCCTCTCCATCTCTAGCATGTTAATATTAAAGTTCTCTAAATGATATTCCCCTCTTTCAAAATCCTAAACTTATGGAAGGTAAGGTTTATTTATTTAATGATTTTGGCTCACACTTGTAAAATAAGTATTTTATGTAGAGTTTGAGGAATCACAAAGTACTATGATATCAATCATTTGGGTAGCATTTTAAGTGCCCATTAACTAATGCTAAATTACAGTTGAATACCAATAGCACTAGATGTAACATCCACATGAATACCAAATGAATTCTTTATTATCACTGTTATTATGGTGCATACTGAATGACTTCACAATAATGTGACACTTAAAATGCTAGTGCAATTTATTGTTAAGAAGGACATTTTTTATTTTGTTCACTAATGCCTACAGTGGTTGGTGACTGATACAGTTCTGTTTTTCTGTTCAGGATTATGAGTAAGGAAGAGGTGGGATTTCTCTTTAATTTTTCAGGGGCCAGAAAAGTGAAGGGTGCCTACCTGATGTTCTCCCTGACTCTGACTTAAGACCCAGGTCAAGGTTGATTTTCAAGATTTAAAAAAAAAGAGTCCTCTGTTTGTGATGCAATATACAAACTGAGGGTTATGAAAACACAAATTGGAGTCCATAAACTATGATTCAGATTTGGGAATGATCAGTCTGTGAATTGTTTATTTCTTCACATAAAAACCAAACACGATTAAAAGGAATGTTGACAGAAAGGCTGGTGGCCTGCTACCGAATAAACCTGAGCATAAAAAGGCCATCATTAGAATGTGAGTGTCAGCAAATGTCACATATGGATCTGAATCACGCTGCCTGCCATGTCTGTCTCAACTTCTCACCTTCGCTTAACCCTGCCTCCTCCGCGTGGGTGTGGTGGGGAGCAGGATGTGTGAAGGCTTCCATGCAGGTCTAAGGAAGCCTGCTTGCTTTGTTTGGTACTAGGAGACAGAAATGATGCTCCAGAAGGACAGATGGAGTGCAGCTGTCAAAGGTGCTCCTGCAAAGGGTCTTTGTGCCTTCCTGCTACTTTCCCCACCTCTTTTGATATACATTAGGCCACAGAATTCTAAATTAGCTGTGATTTTCTCTTGCATGTCGCTTAATTGATTAAATACCAGTTGGTAATTTAACATTGTGGATGATTTCTCAGTTGCGTATAAGCTTGATAATTGGCTTCATTTTTTTCCCCACATTCCCATGTACAGCATCTGTTAATTATCTGCAACACCTCTACAGATTTAGTAGAGTGTACTAGTGATTTAATGCTGAACCAGAGGCACCCTGTGGAAACACCCTCAGCTTTTTTTCCTCAATTTTTTTTTCTTTTCCACCACCCTTTCCCACAAGAACAACTACCATATGACAGTTTGTCATTAATCGCAGGGACTAAACAACACGCCCTTTCAGCCTCATTTATTCTTTCCACCTGACTTTTCCTTGTTTCAAGTGTTTTCAAGCCACCTCTTTGGGAATTGGGCTCTTTGTAAGTAGAAAAATTAGCTGTCCACAGCCTAAAAATTTCCCCACTAATCACATGTGACACCCGCCTCCAATGCCTGTTGGTGTTATTTAAGATGGAATTGGCACCTCTTTCTTCTGGATGGCATAATCAAATAAGGAGGCCTTGTCTGCCTTCCCTCTGGCCTCTCAGGGCTGCCTGTGATTGGTGCCCCTGCACCCCACCTCGGACCTTGTCTCTCTGCTTTCTCCCTTCCCTGTCCTTTGCAAGGGTGATTCCCAGGGTACAGAGTTGACCATTCAAATGCTGTTAGCAATACATACTTTCCTCTCCATCATGCTGTAGTTAAAATCTGTGAGCTAAGGAGAGAAAAGAATTGAGAAAACCCATAACATGGAGTGATATATGCATGTCCATCAAATGGGCACTGGAACCATGTTTAAAGTCATGTCCCTAATATATTAGTTGTAGTAATTTAGTTTTATTGTTACTCATATGTTTATTGATCATAACATGAAATTATTTTGACTCTTTGATTTTTATGTAGAGACTTTACAGAGGGAAAAAGAATAATGGAGATTTTCCCCTGTTTTAAGTATTTCTGAAGATAGTACATGTAAGAGAACAGAAGGAATAAGGAAGGATTCACAAATATGTAATATACAGCTTGATACAAAATAATAATATAAATACTTAGCATAAGTGATTACAATGTTCTGATTTTAGGCACAGTAGTAAGAAATTTCCTGTGTAATTCTTTACTCTTTACAATGAGTTTTCACATATGCGACTGCATCCAAACGGCCTTGTATTATTATTCCTCACTTGTGAGTGAATAGACAAAGTCTCAAAAAAATAACTTGATTGTAGTCACTCCCCTAATAAGTGGAGAAAGTAAGATAGGATCTTAAGATCTGTGGCTCTAAATTATGTGATGCTAAAGCAACCATTGCAACAAAAACAATAACCCCAACATGACCATGTGCAATACAAAAGAAAAGGCATCTGTTTGTGTTTTGTTCCCCAATATCTTACTAATTTTAAATTTTGGATGTCTGAATGGTGTGTGTGTGTGCTTATGTGTGTATGTGATCACACATGGGCACATACATGTAGAGGCACTGTGTTTGCATGAGAAATAATAATGTCCAGCATTATCAACTGAGCAAACCAAGTGTCTGGCATGATGCTAAGTAGTATACATGCATTAACTCATTTCATCCTCAAAACTGTCTTTAATCATAATATTCCAGTGAGCAATTTAGGTTAATAGAGATGAAGAATCCTTCCTAATGTCACACTGTGTGGGTCAGTGGTTGAACAGTCCATTTTAAAATTCCACTGTTCATGTTCTTAGCCATAATTTCTAAGTCCTTACTGTACATGTGCCAGCCATGTAACAGGTATTTCTATGTAATCTTTGCAGCCCTATTAGGTGGATGTTATTATCCCCTTTGTACAAATGAGGAAATGGAGACTCAAGAGAGATTAAATTATTTGCTAAAGAGCCCTAGTCATGGGTGAGCAGGGATTAATCTAAGCCTGACCTCGGTCTGCCCTCTACCCCACCCCCCTCTGAACCTCCTTTAGGTTAGGTGAGGCTATATTTGGGAGATAAAAGCTTTGGATTCTGAATGTTAATATGCCAGTCATATATACCCAAAGACCACTGGGGAAAGCCATATGTGTCTGTGACTCTGACATTTGTGTATCCTCTACTTGCAGGAGCTCCGGAATGCTCAAAGTGAGCAGCTCATGGGCATCCGCCGCGAAGAAGAAATGGAAATGTCTGATGATGAGAACTGTGACAGCCCTACAAAAAAAATGAGAGTCGATGAATCAGGTAATGCCGATAACTGCCACAGACCCATGAGGTATCATAATGATCTTCCAAATCTCAGATGGGGAATAAGTATTGGGAAATGGCCCTATAACTCACTTTTATTTGAATTATACTAAACTTTCATCTTTGAGTGACTCTGCTTTTTATTAATAGAACTTTAAACTCCTTCTTGGGAACAGAGTGATTTAAATTGCTCCAGTTGTTTCTCCATACGTAGATCTGGGGCCATTAAGCTTTTTTCAGGGATATTTGCCTGTTTCCATGAAAATCCTTTTCCAGAGTACAGCAGCCACAGCTGATGCTAAAATATGGATAAAATTTGGTTTTAGTCAGTGTACTTCTTACATGGGAATTGTTTCATCCCTGAAGAAGCTTTCTAGCTTCTGAGCCAAGATGCTGGAGAATTAGACTTCTTTTCCCATAAATCTTCTTTCACCTAACCTGTAATTAAAAGGCTGGCCCCATTTGGTACGAAGCTAGGGGTATCACTTCTTAGGTTGTAAAAAGAAGAGAAGCTTAGAGAGAACCTTGCTTTGTGTGTTCTGTCTAATGGGAGCTGCCGATTTAAAACGCTCTCATTGAATTATATATAAATTCATTGGTATTGTAAAAACAGGCAAGGGAAAAGCTCATTCAAAACATGAGACACCAAGGGAAACTGCTTGTCTGATTGGAAGGGTATTGTCTGAAGGACCTAGGAAGAACCATAATTGCCATCATTCCCAAAAAAGAAAATTACAGAGATGGTATAGATTTGATCTGTCTCCTCATGTGTACAAGTGAATAAAACACACACCTGTTAGAGACTTTTTAACAGAAAGATTGCAGGTGACCAGGAATTGAGGATCTTTGCTAATTTATTAAGAAGCCAAAATCAAGATTCTAAAAGGATCAGGTCACCAAGACTGCAAAGTGGTCAGGATGCTCTGTTTCTCCAGGGCTGTAGAAGAGAATGTCAGGGGTGCGAGTGATGATCATAAGAAAAAACTCACGCCTACAGGCATATAGAGAAAGGGCTTTAATTTCCTTAAAGCAGTGGTTCTCAAAAGTGTGGTTCTCAGTCCAGTAGCAGCAGCAGCATCTAGGAACTTATTAGAAATGTAAGTTAGCAGGCCCCACCCAAGACCTACTGAATCAAAAACATCTAGTGGCTACAGGGGTGTGGGGAAGTGAAATCCAGCAATCTGTGATTTAAGCCCTATAGGAAATTCTGGTGCATGCCAAAGTTTGAGAACTACTGCCTTAGAAACTTTCCCTTTCACCCTCAAATTCATTCATTTTAGTCTTTCAGAAGCTTAACATACAAGTAGGCACCATGCCACTATTTTCTGAAGCCATATATCCCTTGTCTGAAAAATGAACCCAGCACTTATGTGTCAATGATGTATGTCTCCTGCTAAACCCAGATCAGATTCCTCAGGACTGCTTTACTCTTGGGTTTGTTTATTTGAGGAGACCACCTTCCTCACAGGATTTCTATTCTACAAACCTTCACATAGCAAAAGAAGGGAGCAAGGATTTGTGTGAATTTCTTAAGTTCAACAAGATCTTCAAATAAAGAAATAAACTTTTTTTTGTCAAAAGTGCTTTCATCCTTTGTGAAGCTTCTGGATGAGAGGCAAGTTGACATGAAACTTGGATTCTTACTATCCTGACAAGGTAGGTGTAGGAGAAAAGAATTGCGTCAGTCAGAAATTCTCATTTGAATGTGTGGCTTTTTGTTTTGTCTTGGTGATGTTTCTTTTTAAATAACTTGTCAATTTCCCAAGTAAGAATTGTGTATAATTTCATAGTCTGCTTAGGATAGGACCAGAATAATGATGACTCTGAATAGTATGCTCACTGAGGAGGTCTTGCGGCATGTACATGCTTGTAGGATTGGGCCCCGGCCTCTGCTGCAAAAGCATCAACGGAGATGTGATCCCCCGACACCTCTCTCGGTTTATTCCCCAGGCATCTGATGAGAGCGTGAAGTAGAGCCTGAACTTTAAAAAAAAAACTTTCACCAGTCTTGTTACTTGGTCAGCAGAATTAATGAGCAAAGTGCAGGGCATGTTGTGTACCAGGTTCTGAGGGAAGAGATGAAAGAACCGGAGTTCAAATGCCAGGCCCCGAGGAGTTCAAAGTCTTTTCGTGCTTTTCAAAATGAGATGGACCAGAGAACGTGGCATGTGGTTTCTGAAGAAAGCACAGGACTGATTAAAGGGAAAGGAAGGCAACTAACCTTTTTTATTCCACGGGGCCCTGAAGATCTGGCCCAAAGGCAGGCAGTTGTTTTTCTTTCAGCCCTGCATATTTGGGGACACAGCCTGACAGCAAGAATTCCCATCTGGTCTTTTGTTCAAACCTCAGACAAATCCCTGCTAACTGTTGCTTGAAGCGGGAGGATGGAGGCCATAGCCCAAGGGAAACACCTTCCAGCGGTATCTTCTTAGGTGACACATCCCTTGTTTTTAGGTTCATGTTTGCATCTGCCAGTTACCTACATAGGAGCAGTCCTCTCAAAATGTAGCTCTCTAATTCACTAACAGGGGAGTTGCCAGTGCTGAAATGGAAGTGAAATTCTCCATCCTTTAAGGAATCCCCCGCCAATTTCCTATCTGCTAAAACAGTGGGATTTTGCTTCAGACCTCCTGGGTAGTAGCTGACCCAGGAATTCTTGGAAATTCCAGAAGAGAATATCCTTCAGTTGTCACCTGCCTGTGCCAGGAGGAGGTGCTGAGGCTGCACCCACTGCAGGGTGCTCTGTCTCTGGTCCCCCAGGGCCAGCTTTGCTTGTCGTCTCCATACTAAGACAAAAAGCACCCTGTAATGGGTTTTATTTTGAGGGGCAGGGAGGAGATGGAAAGAATTGACTTGTTTGGTTTTTAGGAAAGGCACAATTTGTTGTGTAAGGACTTATATGATACCTTGGGTTTACTTTTTAAAAAATAATCAAAATGTTTCAATATATCTCTGCTTTTTGGTTATGAAGAATATTTCATTGTACTTTTCTTTTTACCATATATAATAATTTGCAATATATCTTTGGCTATAATTCTGCAGTACCTACAGTAGAATTCTGGGTGGGGTGTTCACTCTTCTTCATCAGTTGAATCTTAAAGGGGAAAAGGAGTTCACTGGAGCAAAACTAAGAGGCTGATAAAAATGAAAATGAATTTTGTTAATAAATTTGAAAATAATGACAGATTTATTGAGGCATTCATTCAAGAAGATCGGCATCCTGCTCTGAAGCCTGTGAAGATAATTTTTGATAAAAATTCAAATTTATTGTTGCTTAGTCTGCCTCCTACTGAAATGAAGCCAGACTTTAAAATCCAGATCTGTTCTTCCTTTTTCTCTTTCTCTCTCTCTTCCTCCATCCCTCTCTCTACCTCTCTCCTTCTCCCTTACCCTTTTCCATTCTCTTCCTCCCTCTCTCCCTCCAGGTTGACTCTGTGGGGCGGGAGAGTGTTCACAAGAAATAAAAAGGAGAAAGGAAAGAGGAAGGCTGTCCTAGATTGTAAGGCCTCAGATGGCAAACCGATACGTTTTAGTATTGTGAGAGTTAATGAGTCAATGCATGTAAGGCACTTCTGACTTTACAGTGTTGAGCATCTAGTAAGTACTCAATAAATGTTAACTCCGCTTGTTTTCTTAGTCATCCTCCAACACCTGGCCCTGGGCCTTTCCCTAATTACATAATCATTAAAAGTCTGTGGACTTCAATTCATATTCCCCTTCTTCTGATCTTAATGTTTTTGATGCCTTTGTCCCAGAAGTTGATAGGAGGATGATAACCCTGAGAACATTTGCTCTAATTAAATTGAAATGGCAAATATTAAAGAGGCATGTTCAAACAAAATGTTCAGAACTTTATGCATACAAAATTCAGTGTCACATGGCGAACAGGCCATGGCCCATAGAGCTGTAACCCAGCATTGTTTTGATTATCTACATTTTGTATGTTCAAGGTGCTATGGACCCAGGGGACACAGAGTTAGTTAGATACAGGGTACCCAGTTCTCTAGGGTATAAGACTCATTTGAAAAAAGTGTTTTAAGTTAAAAATATTAGAGATGTCCTAAAGCTGGTAAATTAAATTTATCATAAACCAAAATGATCACTACATAGTGTATATACCTCACCCAATATTTGATGAGTGTACTTTGAACACAAATTTTAGAAGAGTGAAACTAAAAAGTCCCTTTCTCAATAGACAATCATTATACTTTTCCATAATACACAAACAAATGTTTTTGGATTTTAACTACACTTCATTTAAACTCTGAGCTCCTTATAGGAGCAGACACTCTAAATTATGAAGAGTGTTTTCTGAGTTGTCAATTTTTCATGAAAATTCACCATAACATAGGTACAAAGGAATTTTTTTTTTTTTTTTTTGGTTGGAGTCTTGCTCTGTCACCCAGGCTGGAGTACAATGGTGTGATCTCAGCTCGCTGCAAGCTCCGCCTCCCAGGTTCATGCCATCCTCCTGCCTCAGCCTCCCAAGTAACTAGGACTACAGGCGCCTGCCACCACGCCCGGCTAATTTTTTGTATTTTTAGTAGAGATGGGGTTTCACCGTGTTAGCCAGGATGGTCTCAATCTCCTGACTTTGTGATCCGCCCGCCTTGGCCTCCCAAAGTGCTGGGATTACAGGTCTGAGCCACCATGCTTGGCCTGGAATTTTTTTTTTAATTTCACTAAGAATTCAAACAAGGACTTTCCAAATCTTTCAGCTACTAAATCAAATTAGGAACTCATAATTAGGTTCGGTTGGAACTAGCAGTATCAGCCTATCTGAATAGTTATATATGTAGCTGGAAGCTTTATGTTAAAAAAAAAAGTAATAAAAATAATAATAATAGGGCTCTCTGACCATCCCATTGATTTCTTTGAATAGCAGGACAACCTTTTCTTCTGATTAAGTATTTTCTGGGTGATAGTACTTCTGAAAGATCCTTAAAAATGCCCATCAGGAAGATTATAATCAGGCACAAGCTTAAGAAGAGGCTCACTGCTACCCCATCACCAGCCAGGCACAGAAGAAGGAGAGGGTTACTAAATACCAGACCAGGGCACAGCAGCTGACTGAAGGGGCCAACTGCAAGGGGCTCTGTCATTCACACTGGTAGAAACTTCCTTTTAGGAAGCACTGAATGTAACTGAAAGCAGGCTCACCCGAGATTGGCTCAGAACTTGGCAGAGGGACAAGAGAATTCAGACACTGAAAGTGAGATGGCTCAGTCTGAGGCCACATGCCAGGATCTAAGCTCCGGTCACCAGCAGACCCCAAGGGCAGGGGTGTCTGTGTTGAGTGGAAGCATAGAAGGTTAAGCTGTTTTCACATGTAATGACACCCGAGGGCACCATCTCCTGAAAGAGAAATAAACCAGTGGGGTGTGTCCATCACTGACCACTGAATTAAAGACAAGCAAGCATTTTCTCTTCTGGGAACCCAAGGGGGCCAAACAAGGAAATGTGATGGATCAGAACTAATGTGGCTTAAGATGATAAAAGAAATCTTGCAAGGTGGGCTGAGTAGCCTGCTTTCTTCCTAAACTCTAACAGAGTTTCATTTGCAAAGGAGCCAAGGCTTTCCTGTTTCTTTCCCTTTTTTTTTTTTTAATCTTGCTAATCTTGCCCAAGGAATTCAAATAAATGTTTATTTTGGGTGAATTTTTAAGTTCCCTAATTTCATGTGCAGTTACAATTCCCTTTCCATAATGGATATGCTTCTGAAAAGTGTAGAAATTTTTTTTTGTAAATTGCTTCACCTTTTAAATGCAAGAAAACAGATACTATTTAAATTATCCTGTCGCAGAAGATTCCATTTCAATGGAAGCACTCCTTCTGCCCAACCAGACTGTGTTTGTTTTGTAAATTCACACTTGGAGCCTAAACTGTCTTTAAGCTTAGCCCCTTTATAATCCTATTTTTATGTAGCACCTATCAATGCCATGATTCTTGACATCTCTGTCATATATGCACAAACTTTCCATAATCTGGTATTTTATATAAGATTAATCTGTGTTGCTGACATTGGTGTCTATGGGACCAAGGACTTACCCTAATACTCTTAACTACTCAACTGTGCCGCACCTCCATGAAACTCAGTTGAGGCCTAGCTGAAGTTCTTAAATAATCCATACCTGTTTGATCCTAGCTTAGACCTGGGTGGCGTCTCCCCAAGGTTTCCTGCGTGACAGCCCAGGATGTTCCTAGCTCCTGTCAGGCTCTGGCTTCTTGCTTAGTGCTATGAGTCCCTTGAGCCTGGTGGAGGGCTTGAGCTGATGGGCAGTTGGCAGGGAGAGAAGAATGAGGACATTAGCAACCAATCTTCAGAAAGGGAGAGCCACCGAGGCCTTGACCTGGGAAAGGTTAAGACGCATGGCCAGGGAGCAGTACAGGGTCACCGCACTGCCGCCTGTGTGCAGCCCAAAATGCCCTGATGCTTATTGACTGCCAGGAACACCATTATCTACATTACAGTTTATTATGTGTTCTGGGCATTTCATTCTGGTAAGGTTTGATGCAGGATCATTACATAGGAGAGTGGATTTAATCCTGTTTCTGTAGCAAGCTTTAAGGACACTGAGGGAATATTTATGTAATAAGATGCAAAGTTGCTATGGAAAATACTATAGCAACCTAACGTCTTACCAGAGCCAAGCAGCCACTTGTAACAGCAATCTAAATTTACATTTATTTAGTGTCATTTTATCGACACTTTTAGTATCTCATTCTGACAGGATGTTAAAATATGTTTTCAGCTTGCATTTGAGCAAAATTGACACAGTGTTGTTGGAATTTAAGTGCGGTTTGCACAACTTCTAGAAAAAATCAGGATATTTTTTGAAGGAGTTTAGATGACAGAATCTGGGCAAGTTTGTAAGCTTTTTGTTGTTGTTGTTGTTCTTTCCTAAACACAGGAGAGAATTCTTCAGTAGAATTTATTCCTAATTTTCCATTTTCATTTATAAGCAATACACAGGAATCTCTGATTTTGAAAAACGGATTATCCTTTATAACATCGATGAATTTTGTCAAATGCTCACCTGTGCTTCTAGCAGATGCTTATAGAAAACACTTTCAGTAGGTCACCTCATTGCGCTCTAGCAGCATGTAACATTTTAAAAAATAAAAGTTGTTTTTGAATAAAAACAATACCTGGTCATTTTTGAAAACCTAACAACTAAGAATAATGAATAAAGAAGAAAACAAAATTGTGTTATAACATTATAGAAGAATGTTTTGGCTTCTAATTTTTTTCTTTTGCACAGTTAACTACATAAGTATTTTTCCGTGTATTTTTTAAAGCTCAGTAATAAAATTCTACATGATTTTGGTTTCAGACAAGAGTCCTTGTGTAACAAGTAAGCCTTTGTTAAAGGTTTTCTTTTTATGTATTAATGGAATAGAAAATAGAGAACAAATAAGTTTGTATTCTTCTTGGATCATAGGCTCTTTCCTGTGGACCTTTGAGAGATGAAGCTAAAATCTTTGAGGTGGTCAGAGTAGATTCCTGAGGTTATTAAAAGCATGGTAACTGGGCCAGACCTTCCAAAGGCATCTTTTAGGTCCCTTGAATGTGAATATGGCAGAGAAGCTATATATATATAGGCCAGTTGGTAGTGGAAAAATAGTATCTATTGATTTTCTTCTCTGCCTCTCCATCTGAAATCTTGAAGTGTGACTGTAACATTGTTAAAGTAGGACACCGGCCAAAAGAATCAATACTAGGCCATATTAAAACATACACTGTTACCAGCCTCTTAGCACAGTGATGTGCTGTTTATGAATATCATTGTCCTAATTCTCGTCTGCTTTTATACTGTATTGTTCATCAAAACACAGTAGGTGACATAAAGCTATTATACTTTGACTCCTAATGCTGTTGCACATGAGCTTCATTAATCAAAGACTTGAAGATGCTAGGGATACTGCATGAACACAGGAAATGAAGATGATGTCTTGTAGAATTCTAGTAACCATAGGTAGTTAAGAGCCACATAACTAATTTAAAAAGTAAGTACTTCCTTCCCTTTCTTGGAAATTCTACTTGCCATTATATGATACTTAGAAGCCCTGGAAATTGAAGTTTATAGGAAATTATTATTACAGTAAGCTCTCCCACATCTAAATGGCTTAGAGACCCTTCTCTTTCACTTGACTGAATGCTCTTGATATCAAAGAGGGAGCAAGAGCTCAGCAACTCTTCTCCCCAGTTCTAGGACACAATGTGTGAAGCCTTCTAGAAAGTGGCTAGAGAAAGAAAATTTTATTTTAGACTCCCATCACTAGCAGAGAAGTAGGAAGAAACATTTCTGGAGCGAAAGTTACAAGAGAGTCTATTTAAATTGTAGCATTTCCAGCAGGGCATTGCAGGGTCTTTAATGAGCCCCCTTTAAGTTCTAGAGCTGCTGTGTCCCAAAGGCCCTTGCTTTCTACTTGGGGCATGCTGGTCATTGCAGCTCAAAGCAGTTACCTAAATTTTCAGTTCTCAGAATTAGTTTAGAAACATCTAAACATTGAACACTAGGGTATTGGTTAATTAGTGGTATATCCATGAGCAGTCTTGAAAGAAACCATGGTTTAGACTATATAATGGAATGAAAGAAGGTTCTCAATATGTTGTGAAGTGATAAAAGCAGTTACAAACCAGCATGGATAATTCCAATTGTGTATGTATGTGTTATATTCACAATTTATGTTAGGGGAAAATCTGTGAGGATATAGGTCAAAATATTCAGACTGATTATCACCAGATGGTGTAATTACAAGTGATTTTTGTTTTTTTTTTTCTATGCATTTCAAAAATGTCCTCAATATATGCATGTATTATTTAAATAATTAAAACTACAATAAATATTCATTTATAAATTACCTAGGAGAATCTATGAAAAAATCCATGTTGACTGAGGAATACTCCCTAGACGTTTCCAGTCATTCTGGAAAGTCAAGAATAGTAAGGAAGAGTAACTAGTATCAGATAATGATAGTTTATTGAATTGCCTTCTTTTGCTTTAAATTAGGGAATTTCACATTTAACTCACCATAATATGCTTACCTTCCCAGGCCACATAATCTTATAATTTCCTATTCTAAGAGCTAATCATATTGGTATAAATATTAAATAATTGATCCAAGAAATAATTCAAGTTCTAAGCCAGGCAGAAATGTTGAGTTCTTACCCACAGAGAGATTGGCAATGATGAGAAGTTATGTTATTTACCCAAGATTGTAAGTGGAAAGTCTAGAGCTCAACAAGAGCTTTCTCCTTTTCAGGTTAATGACCCTTTTATGGCACCACTGAATTTTATGGGAAAAGGACTCTAGAATCTCTTTCAAATGCCTTCAGTGATACCATAAGAGTCAGTAATCAAATAAAATCAACCAAGGATTTTGAGTGCCTGCAGTGTACATGGTGCCATAATGCCTTTTGGAGGCAAAGGTAGCCTGGAGATGCTTATTACCTTAAAATATTAATCCAGACAAAGCCTACTGGGGCTTCTGCCTGGTCTTCCCATCATTTTCTGTATTTTCCCACTAACTGGAAGGAGATTTGCTTCAACACAGGCAACGCACCCAGCAAACTCTTTTTAAGCCCATCCCAACAGAAATGCCACCCTTAAAAAATATTCTGGAAATTGGTACCACCCATTTGCTAACTGAGTGGCATTTATTTCCTGAAAGCAGAGTCTGCTGTATGGCTTTAGACAAGAAAAAGAAGAAAAGGAAATGCTTTGAAGAGGTGAAGTGCATAGGGGTGTTCACTGCTGTGTTCCGTGTTTCCTTTGGTAACCATACACACTGTCACAACCCATGTTTTCCATTTCATAAGTCCCCAAAAAGATAAAGACAAAAATGAAGACATTCCTCAAACCTCAGGCACATGCTTGATGGTTGATCTGAAATGATCTGAGCTACAATATCAGCCCTTTGATTTCCCATCTCATCTCGTGTTTTCTTTGCACCCCCAGGGTCTGAGAGAGCCTACCTGAGGATCACCAGTTTATTGATTCACCATCTAATTTCAAGACTTATTGAAATGCCTCTCCCTGTTTCTCTGTTCCTGAGGCTTTTCTTTATAAGATGTGCCTCTCAATATAGCTTAAAAATAAGAGTCTGAGGGACCTCATCTACAGTAATATCAATCTTCTTGAGATTCGCAGACTCAGGGAGATTCTGATCTTGGAAGTAATATGTCTTCTCCCTTCCCCCAATGTCCTAAATTAATGAGAAAAATGAATTTTGGTACCCCCAAATAATGATCAGTTGAGCTGCTGAATAAATACCACAAGTTTATATTGGATACTTGTGATTTTTTTTGTGATTACAAGTTTTCAGGCACAATTTAATCTACAACATATATTTAGCAAATCTTTTGGAAGTAGGATGAGAGATTTTATTTTTCTCGTAGTGATTTACCAGTCAGTTGTTTATGAAATGTCTCCACGTGCAATACTAGACTTTTCTAGTGTAGTTTATCTACTGAGCCTCCTAAAGCCATCCATTTCTCTACCCTTGGTCCTTTGCCTCCACAAATTGTCTTAAACAATGTCATAATACAAAGCAGTGATAAAATTAAAACAACAAATATTCAGTAAATTCTCACAATGTGTGTGGGACCATATCCTTTGTCTTCTTTACAGTGCCAGATTAAGGGGAAAGAATAGCTAACAAAGTCTTAAAAGACTGAGACTCAGACTTGGATCTGAGAGGGTTGCTTATCTCCTCTGAAAAATCCTCGTAGCATAACATCAGTTCTGCTTTTCCTGGAATAGTGTCAGATCACGGGTCCTCACAGTCTCTGCCCACTGTGCCCTCCGAAGTCACAGCCAAAAACTAGTAGATAAACTCTAACATAAAGAAGTGTGAGAGCATAAACTTGAACATAAAGAATGCCCAGCCCCCTATATTATACATGGTATGGGGGAAAGATTTTGTTAAATGAATGGATAGGAAATTAAAATTAGGAAGAACTAATTTTTAATCTGTTGGGGGATTTTTTTTCATTTTGAAGAAAAAAAAAAAAACTCTATTACCTATTTAATCCTCACAGTACCGACTGACTACATTTTTGGATAAGAACCCTGAAGTCTCTTGGAGGTTTAGTTTCTTGCCCTAAGCCTCATAGCTGGTATCTGGCTTCAGAGCCCCTTCTCTTTCTCTAGCGCTCCTGTGCCTCTCTTCTCTATATAATCCACATCCACTCTACTCTGTGAGGTTGGCAGGGGTAGATATGTGGGATGCAGAGCACTATGTTATGTCAAGTGTGTCTCTCAGGGTGACTGTGTCTCAGACACACCCAGTAGTCCCCAAAGTATCACCTGTGTGTGGTGCCCCCTCCCCTCTGTGGAATTCTGCTTCCATTATTATATATCAGATGCTCGCTCTGTATGTTACTCTTTTTGGTAGGAAGAAGGTGATGTTCTTTCAGGTCATTAAAATATGGGGGACTATGGCAAGGAGAAAGATGGGGCTAAGAGGAAGATGAGTAAATGCTTTTTAAACAGCTCTACCTTTTTTTCTAATTAAGAAATAGCTGTTTGGGCAAGTTTACGAGGTGACCTTGATTGAATTAAAGAGGTAACGACTGAAGCTTTTTTCTGTAGAACTAGGTTGCCATTTTTGCAAATGATAAACTATATCTTGATTTAGTGTTCTCTTTCTCTCTTTTTTTTTCTTTCTTCCTTTCTTTCTTCCTTTCTTTCTTTCTTTCTTTCTTTCTTTCTTTCTTTCTTTCTTTCTTGGTAATTGAAAGTCATTGGGTTCTTGGACTTTGAAATAGGAAATAAAATTTAAAATGGACTTTTTGACCCTTCTATGTAACACTTAGGCTCCTAAGGAATATTGTAATTGATGCTGGATCATCAGTGTCATGTTAACAAAGCACTTTAGATGAAACTATCCATAGTCCCTTCCCTCTCAAGTTCAATAAAAAGCTAGTAACAAGAGAGCTGCCTTCTCAGAGGAATTCTTTTAACCTTTCAGAAACAAAATATTTTATGCTAATTTCTGCTTAATTGGAAGGAAGTCATTTTTTAAAAAATCATTGAATATGGGTTTGAAGTCTATTCCATCGCTGACCTCTTTAATTCAATCAAGGTCACCTCATAAACTTGCCTAAACAGCTCTGTTTCTCAATTAGAAAAAAAAGGTAGAGCTGTTTAAAAAGCATTTAGTGTTTGATTAATAGTGCTTAACTGGCACCTCAGCACTGGCAGAGGCTTTTTATTTATTTATTTATTTTTGAGACGGAATCTCGCTCTGTTGCCAGGGTGGAGTGCAATGGCGCGATCTTGGCTCATTGCAACCTCTGCCTCCCGGGTTCAAGCGATTCTCCTGCCTCAGCCTCCCAAGTAGCTAGGACTACTGGTGTGTGCCACCACGCTCGGCTAATTTTTTGTATTTTTAGTAGAGATGGGGTTTCACCATATTAGCCAGGATGGTCTCGATCTCCTGACCTCATGAAATGCCCGCCTCAGCCTCCCAAAGTGCTGGGATTACAGGCCTCCCAAAGTGCTGGGATTACAGGCGTGAGCCACTGCGCCCAGTCACAGAGGATTTTTAAGGAGGCTCTGGTAAGAATAAAACATTGCTACCTGAAAAATTATACTCATCAGAAATGCAAAACAAATCATTTTAATGAACAAAGCAAAAACTGTTTTTTTGTGGAGATGTGAGAAAGGTTATCATGCTCAATATATAGAGGGTTTAAATGTCTGAACAACTCTCTCCCAGGGAAAAATTGCTGTAATGTATCCATCCAGACAGTTTATAAAATACATGCATTTCCCCTGCCCAAGGACTCCAAGACTAGTGCTGAGTTTGTCAAAGCAAGATTTTGTAGCACTCAAACTCTGGGGATAAAAAGAAGTGATGATGTGTCCAGTTGAAGAATGTGAACTGAAGCCATCTGAATCACTGAAATATTGAGAATTCCGAAAATAAGTCCTTGGCTTCCTTCTGCGTTTCCTCCCCACTGTCGGGCCTAAGCACTGCCAAGCTCACTATCATACTCTCTTTGGAAGAGAGGCTCATCTGGGTGGTAAGAGTGTTAGAATGGCTCTGAGAAAGGGGCTTCTATGAGTGAGAACCAGTGTTGTTGGCAGGGGGAGTTTAGAGTCACTGAATACAGTAAAGAAGTAACTTTGAGCCTGGGTACAGTGATTCACACCTGTAATCCCAGCACTCTGGGAGGCCGAGGTAGGCAGATCATTTGAGGTCAAGAGTTCCAGACCAGCCTGGCCAACATAGTGAAACCCTGTCTCTTCTAAAAATACAAAAATTAGCCAGGTGTGGTGGCACACACCTGTAATCCCAGCTAGATGGGAGGCTGAGGCAGGAGAATCGTGTAAGCCCAGGAGGCAGAGGTTGCAGTGAGCCAAGGTCACACCACTGCACTCCAGCCTGGGTGACAGCAAGACTCTGGAAAAAAAAAAAAAGTAACTTTGAGCAGATGAGGTCAGAGGGCCCTTGAAGTACCTTGGTTTTATTTCTGGCATGGCTTGGCAAATAATATCCCTTCACCAAGCCTCAGCTTTCTCAGCAATGACATGAGGCTCATCCTGAGAGTTCCTCAATAAGGCTGTGAGAAATAAACAATTAATGGATTCTGTGGCATTTTGCAAATACCAGGCGCTATAGCAATGTGGAGAGTTGATACTGGTGTAGAGCAGAAGGTGTGAATGTGTGGTTCATGGCCCTGTCTGCACATGAGAATCACCTGGGAAACTTTATACACATACCAATGGCCACAGGTTAATGCCTAGGCATCGGTGTTATTAAAACAGTCCCCAGGTGATTCACTGCACAAAGAATTGAAAACCACTGGCCTGTAATGTGAGGATGACGGCTGTCACATAGTGCTTAACTGGCACCTCAGCACTTGCAAAGGTTTTTTAAGGAGGCACTGGTAAGAATAAAACATTGCTACCTGAAAAATTATACTCACCAGAAATGCAAAACAAATCATTTTAATGAACAAAGCAAAAACTGTTTCTTTGTGAGGATGTGAGAAAGGTTACCTCTTTTCCCACCTATTAGGTGGGAAAGAAGGACAAAATGGGTTGAGGTGAGGTAAGGTAATGTGGGAATGAGAAGAAAACAAAAATGGAGTAAAGGATAAAAATCTGTAGTGGACAGGAAGTGACTGACATAGGCAATGATAAAGGAGCAAAGAAAGGAGAAGTGAGAGGGAGGTAGTTTAAGTGGAGCGTGTGAGACCCAGGTGGAGAAGTCCCCTCACAGGTCTGTGTCGGGCACATTTGGAGTATCCTCTGGTTCACTGGAAAAAAGGGCGGCTTGAAAAGGGAGGGCAAGGGTGGAGGGTGGCCTGATATGAGTGGTGATGCAAGCCAAGGACAGAGTCCCTGCCTTTCTCTACCTCTAGGAGAATAGACAGGAACTGTTTGCTCATCTATCAGCAGTGAGAGAGGGAAGCAGGCATGCCTGGCCTCTCGCCAAGGAGAAAAGCCTCTGTGAATCTAGAGACTGGTGTGGTAAGCACGTGTACGCGGGAGGGGCCTCCTCTCCCACAGTGAAAAGGCTGGTCCCGGGGCCCGGTCAAGGGCAATTAGTTCCAGAGGTTCAGCCTGGCCTCTCCTGGGTGCAAGCCACAAGCCTGCCATAGCAGAAACTTTCTCCAGACATATGGCTGCAAAGAAAAGTAATGCACAACAATGTCGAGCGGATGAGGACAATGTGTTTTGGAGACACTGCCTGTAGGATTTATGAAAGCATTCAGTCACAGTGCCATTCCAGGAGAGGCATGAGGTAGCATTCAGCAAGGAGCAGGCCGATAGGTTAATGGAATGTGAGAAGACATGGCAGAGGCAGAGAAGCCCAGAAGGCTGTGTTGGGTTATAAAAGCAGGAGAGAAGGTCCTTTCAGCTGTTGGAAAAGGCTGAAAGAAAGAAAATATGAAAAACTAATGAAAGAAATCTAAGACTAAAAGTCATGAAGAAAGCGTTAGGAAGTGGGGACCTGGTCCCTAAAGGCCAGGGAGGTGGCTCTAAGATGTTGGCATGCATCCGAATCACCCTGGAAACGCTGAAAGGCACATCCCTGGGCCCCATTCCAGAATCTCAGATTCATAACATCTGGGATGAGTCCAAGGTTTCTCATTTAAGAGATACCAAAGTGGTACAGATATCTCAAGATGCCAGCTACCTGTTTATACTGGGTCCTCCTACCTTGGTTATACATTTAGAGAGGATGCAGATACTTTCTGTCCTATTGCCAGACACAAGTAAGTGTTCATAAGTCAACTTCAATGTTGGTAATGAGAACAGTGGGGAGGAGGAGGCTCAGAGACAGCTCAAGCACAGTCATCGCCCAAGCATAAAAGTGAAGTCTTGGTGCCCACTTAGTAGTCTGGATAGTTAGTGTTTACCTAAGGCGGAAGGAACTTTCGAAAAAAGTTTTCTGTTCAACTCATGATTGCAAGTATTTGGCATTATAAAATAAAAACTTTACAAAAAAAGATGCTACTCCTTGCAAAGAGCAATGCATAGAACTGAGAAGATACCTTAGGTTTGAGCTGGCCGTCATTTCACATTTCATAGTGTGGATGTGTTTTATATGGTAGAAGCACCAGTTCAAATATTAATAGAACTCTGTGTGTGTGCACGTGCATGTGTTTCTGTGTAGAGGGTACAGCAGGAGAGGGGAAACACCACTTCTTAAGGGGAAAGTTTCTTGATGAAAATTAGAAATGACCACTTGTTATAAAGGAAAGAAATTTGTAAGATGGGAGGAAAAAGAGGTCACTGCTTTTGTACTGCAGACTGGTGAGAAAATGAGAGGAGTTGTTTTGGAGGGAAAGATTGCTGTTTAAAACTTCTCTCTTTGGACAAGAACAACTACTAGTTAGGATGAAGTCACACAGGGCCAAGCCCGTGGTGGAGTACTACACCCAAGGGAGGTGCACTGTCTGCAGGGGAGGGGTTACAATTCCTGAAAGCCAGTGTCATTTTATTATCTAGCTTGGCTTAGCTAAGTCTGACTTTCCAAAAAAAGAATCCTTAAAGCCTTTAGAAAACTTTTAAAAAATGGCCGTATAATCTTGGAAATCAAAATAGGGACTGAAAGTGAAAAAGAAAACTAAAATCTAATTCAAAGAAAAGAGTGGGGGAAAGTGCCCCCTCCTGAGATGCTCCTGCCTGGCCTTGGGGCTCAGTAGGAAGCAGCCTGCTAGCCTCTCCCTCCACAGCCCTGGCACCTCCTCCTGGAGATCACTGAATCTTTTGGTAAAGCAGTGTCCACTGTGCAGGAGTCCCACTCTGCTTCCCTTCAGCTTTTCAATGTGTGAGCTCAACTGCTGCCTTCCAGAAAGAGCCTCCCCCAGCTCTTATGTTCCAGCCAGAAGCCTTCTCTCCCTTATTTGACTCCCACTACACAGTGTGAGGATGGCCCCTCCTGGAGCCCTTCTAACCAGCTTCTACCAGGTTCCGTATCTGTAGCTCTCCCTGCGGCTGGGCTGAGAGCTGCGGAGGCCAGGCCGGGCAGGGGCTGAGAGCCCTGCTTCCCTGCCCTGTCCCCGGCTTGGCCTAGAGTAGGGGGCTCAGCTCACGCTTGCAGCATTCACTTCTGATGTGTTTCCCGGAGGACGCTAAAGACATCCTCACCTGACAGAGCATCCTTCAACAGCGTTTTAAATGATAGACTCATCCTGCTTTTGCAAGAAGTGAACATGTCTCTTTCCTTTGCTTATTTTCCTCTGAGGAAAATGGGGATGGTTTTGGGTCGGATCAGAGGATAATAATGTAAATGGAAAAGTGATAAGGCATGATGTGAATTCTCCATAGTGGCAGCAGCCCAGCAGCACCTCCTAGTTCTGCTGCTGGTGCAGAGTACTTCCTCAGGAAGAGCTCTCTGGAGGAAGGAGCAGAGAATTTTTTTTTTCCTGAGTCACCTGCTGCCCATTGTGCCTCCAGACTCACATTTAAGCCATCATAATAACAGGATCTAGCTTAGCTGCACTCTTGAATTACCCTTATTCCACTGGCCTCACACAAAGATGGAAATAGACACTGCATTGTGCTTCTGTTTAGCTTTCCCTAATAATAGCTAATGTGCAGATTCGAATACACACTGCACATATGAAATGTTATGTCAGTGCTAAGTTGTAATAATAATAATCCCACAAAAATGTAGCAGAAGAAATTTCCGTGAGCAATTTGAGAAAGATTGCTGCTTCAGTGGTGATACAGGTGTTATTGAAAAGCAGATCAATTGTACTTTGTTGGTACCATAAGAGGCTCTCCAGCAGGAGACAGGCTGTTGGCAGATGTCATCCTAGGATACTTTCCAGCTCTGTGCCTGGCCACTGGGAGGCACTGATGGCAACAGCAGCCATTGAGAATGAGGCCACCAATGATGATGGACCCTGAGCCTCTATTGATCTTCTGACATGGTACTGGTCCTTGTCTTTGGCCTTCATTAGCCCAAGCAAAGTAGACTCAGGGGACAGAGTTCATGGGAGGTCAGCATAACAGCAGAGGAGTTTCTGTAACCTTTATTCTAACTGAAGGCACAGACACTTTAAAAATCAAACATAGCTGAGTTCAGATGGATGGGGTGAATAGTCTCATACTGGATCTTTGGGAATCCTGAGATCAGCATGGGTCTATGGACAAAACTCTCTCAATAAAGCATTATTAGCAACTCAGGCTCTTGAGCTCTAGGATTAGTGGGTATCAGTGTGGCCGTTTGAGAGGAGAGGGACACGGGGCAGAAAGTAGGATCCCTAAGTGGTTCCAGCCAGACCTCAAGATTTCCTGAAGGGTGAGTTTAACTTCTCCATAAATCATCCCCAAGTTTGTCCTGCAGAAAATACCTGCATGTTTATTTTAAAACAGGATCATCCTCTCTGCTTTTGTAGCAGTCTCTCTCCAGCAGAACACTCCCCAGATAGAGCCAGAAATTGAATGTTTTACTGCTGTTAGGAGCAAACTAGCCACTACAGTAGGGTCCCTGGTTTACTCCTTTCTCTGGGATGGGCGGCAGTTACATGGAGCTAAGCTACCCTGGTGGCATTACATGGAGGAATATAGTCCTAGAGCCACACCGTTTACCTCCAACCAGCAACCTCTGTCTCCCAGAAACTCACTTCCATCATCTGGAAAATAGAAATAATAATCATATTGACTGTATCATGTTTTCATGAGGGTGAAAGGATACTGTGTAAAGAATATGCTTACCTCAGTGCCTGGCACATAAAAATCATTAGCTGTCACTACCACTGTTGCTATTCCCATTACTGCTACTGTTATTTGAAGAAAACAGAATAGTGACTGTGCCTTTGGCCCAAATCTTCCATAGGAGATAGCCAGGGCAAGGGGCAAGCTGAGCTCATGGGACCTGGGCACCGGGATGCAACAGGGCTGCCTTCCCAGGTGCAGAACATGGAGTCGGGGCTCATACAAAAGGAGATCAAGGAATAAAACCAGAATGACAAGCCAAGCATGTGGTTCTTTCAGAAGCATTTCTCCAAACAAGCCAACCACAGCCCCAGTTTAGGAATCGGGATAGAATGAGCGGCGGTTTGAGCAGTGGCTCTCAGAGTGTGGTCTCCAGCAGCATCAGCACCACCTGGGGACTTGGAAGAATGCTAATTCTTGGGCTTCCTCCCAGACAAACTGAACTGGAAACTCTGAGGGTAGGGCCCAGAAAAGTGTGTTTTAATATGCCCGCCAGGAGCTTGTAATGCAGGCCAATGTTTGGAGAACACTGGGTTAGAGTAACACCAGCTGCTATATAAAGATGGCCTAACCAAAAAAAAAAAAGTGTTACGTTTTGGGCACACAACAGTCCAAGGCAGATATTCTGGGCCTGTGGGCACCTTTCCTCCATGTGGTGACTCAGAGACCCAAGCTCATTCCAGCAGCAGGCAGAGAATGAGGGACTGTGCAGAAGGCATCCTCACTCCCCCTCACGCTCCATTGATGAGAACTGCTCACATGGCACCCTCTAGGGCAGTCACCTCTCAGGAACAACACTGCTGTATACAAAGAGAAGCATGAGTTTGAGTACACAGCGTGATAATGTCTGTGCCACAGAATAGCATCTAAAGACCTCAAGGCACCTCACAAGAAGATTCAGAATGCAGAGAAGCAGATAGGAGCTGGAGAGAGTCCCTGTCACTGGGCCATAACTACAGCTCCCTTCCATAGGGAAGCAGGAGGCAGGATCGTGGCTGAGGAGGCAGCTGTTGAAGGCACACAGATATTGTGGTGACATTTGCCAGGCCAGCCTGCCTCCGCCCTCCTGTGTTCAGGGGCTATAGGTACAACTGCCTTCCTGGGTAGCAGCCAATGAAATTCTTGAGAAAGACTTTCTTTGCATGTGGGAAGGAAATCTACAGTTCAGCAGTGTCCTTCCAGCATTTCAGGAGGACATCTGGCAAAGTGGAGGGGGAATGTTAAACACAGAGTTCCCCAAACACACAAAGACTAAGAGTTCTGGAGAAGCACAGATATTGTTAGAAACAATATGTTAAAATGTTTTATTATTTAGTTACATCTTGCCTGAGCATGAAAAAGATATTAACAGATTGTCAGCTTACTGGGACATAACCCAAAACAACTTACATTTTTCATATATTGCTAATTATTTTTCTGAGGCTGGCTCAGGCTGGTAAAACAGATTTCAAGGCTTTCTCCAGATTATTAAAGAAGTTAAGCATGGCATTATCTGTTCCCATGGAAACACAGTAAGACAGGAGACAGAAGAGGAGGTCACTTTGACCATAATTAATATAAAGAATAATGGTTTATATAGAATCTAGTAAAGAATTTAACAAGATGCTGCAATACCTTTAAGCCTTTTCTTCAGCAGTGCAGTTCAATCTTTGATTAATTTTCATACACTAGTGTCACTTTGGTCGTTTTTTAGTCTAGTGCTAAGTTTTGAAATATAACAATCTTGCCTAGCAAAATTTTTCCAATTTTATTATTTCGTTTTTGATCCAATCAGAAAATTCCAGTATTCAGAGTTTTTCTAAAGTACTGAGTAAGTAGAAATGGATGACTGTGCTGGCCTTAAGCTTCTTGTGAATGCTACAGCTCCTCACCATGTTTTCATAATAAATACATAAATGGGTGGTTGGTGAATTAATTGATGGTAATCCAGAGGTACCACTAGATTCAGCAGTGCCTTTAAAATCACCAACAAAAGATTTAATCACATTCAGTCCGGTTGACATTTAAGGTGTCTAATTCTATTCTTTTTTTATTATCGGAAATTGGTAATCCATATGCGGTGTCTCTTAGATATTCCACTTATTGGCACTCGGTGCACTCCTTAGGAATTCCTACCGAAAGATGCACACTGTACTTTTTTTTTTTTTAATCCTTATGCTTATTTGGATAGTGGATTCATTGTGCAGTCTCATAAGGTAAATTTTTTCATGGAAGCTTGATGACACATTTTTTCAAAACTCTTTAATTTAGTACAGTATTCCAGAAAGAACTGAAGAGAAGAGAGAGAAATAAAAAGAGTTGCCCTTTCCAATTTCTGAATTTTTAATATACTGAGAAATTATACTAAGTCAGAAATTATTAGGATTTTTTTTCTGTTACAGCTCTGGCACAAGAAGCATAATATAGCCTCTTCCAGGCAGCCTGGTCTGAGGAATAGATTCAGGGCTGCAGTATGACACTGAGTGATGTTTACAAACAGGTGGCCTGAAGCTAAGTGGAGTCAATATACAATTTCTCACCCTTTAGAAGATAACTACTTGCTGCCACATGAGTAACAAATTTTTTTTTTGTAAAAATCAAGCTTGAAATCATTTAATCAGGAATGTAAATCAGTTATGTGCCCCAATTATAAAAATGTTGATGGAATTTGCTATGGTATTGATTTTTTTTTTTTGGGGGTGGGGGGAATTACAGCTGTTGTGAGTTTTTTTTTAATATGATGATATCACATTCCTATTCCGGGAATGCAAACAATATTATATCCTGCTTGGCAGGCACTGTAGTCACTTGGCTTGGCCAAGAATAAGAACTGTCAGCAGTACCATTCCATAGGTTTGTAAGCGATCCTCCTAAAATAATGGATGGTACACTTTGCTATATGTGTTTATGTTCAGATAATTTATTTAAATAATGCTGCTGGCGCATGCTTTATAGCTGCTTGCATTTTGCTATACAGATTTCAGCATATCTTGCAGACTATGCAATTCATTTGGAAAATGTAATTTCCATCCCTGCATACTAATCGATTTCTTCACAAACACCTGCTATCAGTTATGATAATAAAAATGCCACTCTGAATTGAAAAAGGGCCAAATAGAGCTTCCTAAGGAAATGACTTAAGTGTCTTTGAATGCTACTAAATGTAGTAATGTGCCTATGTAGTGCCAACACTTTTTTCATCATTTGCATTTTCGGTGATTTTGCCCTATTACAACATCCCTCTCACAAATGATTCCTCATAACCATTTCCTTATGGCTTGGTAAACGGAGCTGTTAGGAGGTGGTATCTCAGGGTGTGGACAAGATCCGAAGCTGGGCTGCACAATGTTAAAAAGCACTGGCTCATGCTGCAGGGTACGTGCTGGATAATTTCTGATTTTGTGAGTAAGTCTCTGAAAACTGTAAAAGTGGCTGCTCCTTGGTTTTGCACACACATACACCAAATAAAATCTCCTTTATTCATTCTCTTCAGCCTCCAGTTCATTCCGTGCACCACTGCCAAACTAATGTTCCTAAATTCCAATTTCATCATGTCCTTTCACTACCCCAGCACTGTCAGTGGTTCTCAATTGGCCGCTCCATTGAACCTAACTTTCCCAGTCTTCGCCCATCACCTGACGTGGATCCCGTTTCTCTCACTGCTTCCAGGCAAACACTTGGCTTTTGGTCAAGTTTCTCTCCTTCTTGCCCCAAGCGTTCTACCTTTGATTTTCATATCTGGGCTTTTGCTTATGCTCTGGCTCCCGACTGAGAGACATCCTTCCCAAGTTCTTGGGGTTTTCATCTTCCAAAGCCCTCTTTTATTCCTTCAGTCTGAATTTTTCTCTTCTCCGAACTCCTATAGGATGCATTTTTTTTGTCATGCATCTCGACTCATTTATTTATTCATTTATTCATTCAACCAACATTTATTGAGTGCCTGCTGTATTCCAGACATCACACTATCCTTTCTTCCTTTGAAAGCAATAGTTTCTTTTTAAATGTGTCAGTTTCTACTAGATTAAGCTCTTTGAGAGAAGAGATGTATTCTCTCTCCTCTTTTTGTGGTCTGAGATGCCCACACAGACCTGAGCATAGGTAAATATGAAGTAAATGCATGTTAAGTAATTGATCCCTACTGGCTTGAGGTAGGGAAATTTCTGGGTAATTGCATGTTCTGTTTGATTAGTAGTTCGGTGTGTACTACACAGAGATTATCGTTTTGCAAGATGGAGTACTGTAAAACACTCAACTATAAAACTATTATTAACATAATTTGACGTTTGATATTTGAGGAGAGAATTCACTATGGTCTCAGAGCACCTCGGTAAAGCTTTATCACCATGGAACTGTAATGTGCAGGTAGAACACTCAGGAGGTGACCTCGATTTGGTCCTCTGACATGGGGAAAGGGGGCTGGAAACGCGCATGCACTGACGCCCTGGAGTGCAGTGGGCTCCACATCGTGCCCTTATCTACTGGAAGTTACATGTTTGAAGTTTCTGGTAACAAGCGTTTCAAATTTTCTTTCACTTTTCTGTTGCTTACACAAGTGGGGAATGGCTTTTCTGTGAGGGGGAAGATTAAAGGGAGACTGGTGGGGGAGTTGGTGGGGGAATGTGAGACTGGTTTTGGACAGCCTGGTAAGAACTAAACACATGGACCAATGGTAATCGAGAGCAGAGACTCTGGAGCCTGCAGCCTGGGTGTGAAGGCTTTCTGCTACTTACTTTGTGGGATTGGATGAGTTACATAACTTCTCTGTGCCACATTTTTCTCGTTTGTAAAGATGGGGATAAGACCGGCACCGGCATCACAGGCTCAATGGGGGTATGAAGTGAGTGAGTTCATACAAAGCTCTTGATCCAGTACTTTATGAGTGCTCAGCAGGCTATGTTGATTTTTGGAGAGACCCCTAAGCAATAAGGTAGAAACTAGGGAAAGGGATTTCCCTACCCTCAATCTTTGTTTAGTACCATTTGTTTTCTTTTTCAGTTTTGGCTATATCTGAAGCCTTGAGATGTGTGAGACCCCGAGTTAACTGTCTTGGTTTCTTGATAAGATAGACATATGAATGAAGTCTGAATCTAAATGTGGAGAATTTGGGATTTCAGGGAGAGGTATTAGAGTAACCACTCAGCCTTGTAGAGGAAAAGAGTTTTAATCTGTTGGTGAAACAGATGGAACTAGCTTCCCATTCTGATAGGAGTTGGAGGAAAACAATCTGTGCAGTTTGTGCCAGCAGTAGAGCCGGAAGGAATGGTGTGCATATAAATTCCTCTCTCCCCTGGGATGCTGCCGCGTGTCTCAACCTGTAGAATGTAGAACTGCTGATTATTTGAAAGAAAGCAGACCTCCAAGGAGCTAAGCAGTCCCGTAGAAAAGGGGAAGACAATATTTAGTAGATATGATTGTTGCCTGGAATTCTGAATGTTGTCACCACCTAGCACCACATACCAATGTCTGTGAGGGTGTCTAGCATTGAGGTCAAGGGACAAGAATTTGGGAGGAATTAATCCCGTGCCCATAAGAAACATTCATATGTAAGACAGGACAAACAGAATAGATAAAAGTTCCGAGAGAAGTGATGCATACCGACTACAAAATAGAGCCCCAGGGTATGGCATTTTGCTTTTATTTCTGAGCTGGTACAAACATTAAGAACTTGAGTGACAGACTCCCTTTCCCACAGAAGGCCTCCTCAAGCTAAGCAAGAAGGTAGCTCACCTGAACTCGTTCTGTTTGTCCTTCAGCCCTGGCTGCCCAGGCCTACGCTCTCAAAGAGGAGAATGACAGTCTCCGCTGGCAGCTGGATGCCTACAGGAATGAGGTGGAGCTGCTGAAACAAGAAAAAGAACAGCTTTTCCGAACAGAAGAAAACCTCACCAAGGACCAGCAACTGCAGTTCCTGCAGCAAACCATGCAAGGCATGCAGCAGGTACCCGGCCCAGATGTTTTTTTTGAGAGAAAGTGATATGTGTATTAAATGAAAATGGAAAGGCAGCTGTGTGCTGGAAAGGGTGAAGGAGAAGAAATGACAACCAAAAAGCTAAGTTCCTAGGACAGAAAAGTGCTAATGACTGGTTTGTGGAAGGGTAGAATCTGGAGAAAAGCCAAGCCAATAAAATATGTTGAAGAAGTCACCCTGGAGGTAGGAAATAAAGGAAAATGATTTGGATTTAGGAGATTGAAAGGCTGTATGTGAAATATAGCCCCATGGCAAACACCTAGCAGATCCCTGCATGATACAAGTATTTTGTAATCTTAGAACTTCTAACTTCAAAGCACGACAACTGATTTTACAAAAGCAGTTTGTCTGTCTTCAAGGTTAGTGTAAATGTAAATTATATTGTTTCCACTTTTTCTGTATTACACTTAGGATTTAGTCAGGTTCTATGAGCACATTACGTGTTTAAGAAATGTTTGTTGGTGGAATAGATGAAGCATCAGAGTTTTGGGGGATAGATAACTTTAGAAACAGGGCAATAGCTGTGTTTTTGTTGAAGAGTGCCAGACTTCATCCTGGCATACTGAATTTAAAGATGTGTATTTATGGCAATTGTTAGAAAAGAAATGAAAGTTGAGGGCTTTGGAGTAGGGAAAAGGAACAGGTACTGTGGGAAATAAAATGTTGACGGGAGGGGAAAATCTGACTGTTGGCAGTGAGGGAATAGAGTCAAAGATTCACAGTCAGATTTGTATCTGAAAACATCAATTGGTACCTGATATTCCTAAGGTGTTTGGGCCTTTGAGTTACCTTAGAATAATAAAGCATAAATTATCATCATGTGTATTTTTAAATTACCCCTCTGAATATACAAATCCAATCAATATTTTCTGAAAAAAAAAGATTGTTTTTATTTAAACGAGGGAAATATAAGTAGAATGATGGAAAGTTAAAATATATAGAGTCAATTTTTTTTAATTCCCCCATCCATATTGACTGCTCTGTAACATCCAGCATATGGATGGATTGGCTACAGAAGTATCTTAGTGATTAGAGGTAACTACTACAGAAACATCAACCTAACAGGGAAAAATGATTGGGAGGGAGAGTATAAAAAAGAATCACAGATTGGGAAGTGAGCAAGTTAATAACCAACTCGTACAAATTATGTCTTAAACATCTCCTGCCATTTTAAAGCAATTTTTGAGTCTTGGCCTAGAGTCCTAACTGGTTGATGTTCACAGTGTGTGTTAGACTAATCAGTGAGATTCAGAGGTCAGAGCCAGCCAGGAAAATGTCATTACAGTTATTGCTCAGGTCTCTGTACTTGAAAATCGATGTAACAGCTGCTGTGTGAGACTTCTGGGGTTGTCCATATGCCCCAACATTGGGTGTTTGTCGGCACCCTCGCCAAGACGAGAGGCCGTCGATTTCCCCAAAGACCATGATGCCAGACCTAGCCCAAAAGCCACTATGTCACACTTTACACAACTCTCCCTTTCTCCCTCTAGAAAAGATTATCCCAGTTGCCTTAAAAGTATATAAAGTCTTTTAGGTTATTGCAAATTCAAACCTAAAAGAAGTCAGAGGAGGCAAGGGTCAGCTGCTCAGTCAGGGTTGTAGAAGCACTGAGGAGCCACGTGCCTGGTCCACAAAGGAGCAGTGTTTCAAATCACCACCTGAGCCATCCTCCTGAACGAGGGATGCAGTTAATGGAGCTTCTCATATCTTTTCAGAATCTCCTTGTCAGTAGGAAATGTACTTTATATAGCTAAAAATGTAGTTGAGACAGAAATGTATTGTCTCACAGTTCTGAAGGCTACAAGTCCAAGATCTAGGGTCCAAAAGCAGGGTTGGTTCCTTCTGAGGCTGTGAGGAAGAGTCTGACTCCTGCCTCTCTCCCAGCTTCTGGAGGTTGGCTGGCAATCTTTGGCCTTCCTTGACTTGTGGACACATCACCCTGCTCTCTGCCTTCATCATCCCTTGTCATTCTCCGTGTGTGTGTGTGTCCAAATTTCTGCATTTTATAAATACACTGTTCATATAGTATTAGGGGCCCACTCTGCTCCAGGATGACCTCATCTTAATTACTTATATCTGCAAAGACTTATTTCCAGATAAGGTCACATTCTGTGGTAGTAGTGGCTAGGACTTCAACATTTGGATTCGGGGCTGGGGGGCAGGGCACAATTCAATCCATAACAGACACATAGTAGACAGTCAAAATATCTGTGTCAAATGAGGGAATGAATAGACAAAGACCTGGAGGCAAGCCTAGCATGGCGCCTGTGGGAGCTCTGGGCTGTGTGGAATCCTGGATCATGAAGAGCAAGACAGGGAGCGGGAGAGCCAAGGCCTGAGAGGTGTGTGCGGTGCCTCCTTAACCTATGGAAAGCACTGGGTCCCCGGTGGCTGCTGTAATGTTAATGTTTACTGGTTGTTAGGCAGATGTATGGCTATCTCTGCGGCAGAACATCTTTAACAGAGTTTTAAAATATAGGTGCTTTTTAAAGTCTTGTTTCTATCATGACCTACCTTGTATGAATGAATTACCACAATTTGCTAATTTGAATCCCACCACAAAGAATTAGCCTGACTTTAAAACCTACCTTCAATCTCCACACTATCCACTTTATAAATCAGAAAATCATGGTTTCACATGAGAGATGACAGAGAGAGGAGGGGTCAGCCTCCCGTATGTCACCATTTCCACAGTCTATGTTTGGGAAATTATTTCTGTAACAAACAACAAAAAAAGAAAGAGCCTTAATGACCTTAGGACTAGCAGACGGCTTTTGGAATCGCCTTCAATTTAGCCAAAAAGTTTCTAACCTTTCTTTCTTTAACCCCTTAAGGGTATGTTCACTGACGTCACACAGTTTTGCGTGTGTTCATGAAGAAAACACTATGGGCAGGGAGGGT